>NC_068290.1:34138310-34443310 GCF_025860055.1 Xyrauchen texanus
CATTGCAAGTCACCACATTAGGCATTAGCCATTTCAACATCAATGCTTGACTAATAAATGATGCAGCTATCATCACATGGTTTCTTTTCAATTCCTACACCTAGCCACTGTTTCTACTTCATGGCTTATTACTTTGACTCCTGATTTTGACCTTCAAAAATAAAGCTCCTTGAGCATTGGGTAGTGGGATTTCATGTAGTTGCTTTTTGTGAATAAACAAAACAAAACTAAAAACAATGCAGGACAAGACGTTTTTAGCACAGAGTAAATGGACCAGACTTTGAAGCCTCTTTTTTGTGGTGGCTCCAATAACTGTTTGTGTTTATAGACTGATGTGAGGTGTGACTGGCCTGTGTGAGAGCTCTTCCTCAATCTAGAGAATCTGCGGACAATTGATTTGCGTTTTGATTTGAACCAGAAATAGCTTTTAAGCCAAATGTCCCATCAAACTGATATCAAAACACACACCTTTTTAATAAAGAGAGTTTCAAAGTGCGAAGTGGGTCATCTCTCTGTGCTGGTTGAGAGAGAGCCAGGCCAACTGAATTTACAGTTTAGAGCCAACTGGCAAAACCTAGCATTCCAAATGCTGGAAGACATTAAACTGAAGAGAAACTTGTTAGATATTCCATTCTAAATTCACTTTTTGCAGTTTATCAAGAAACAAATGTGTTTAAACTTAAGTAAAAAAAATGGATTAGCATTCTGATTGTTGAACACGTAGCTAAACTGCTTGACTTGACACAAGCTATATAGCATTAGACATTTTGGTGTGTATTATCTTTCAGTGTTTATAAAGATTCATTATAGCTTCAATTGCACCTGTTTTATATCACCATTGAAAATACTTATGACATAACCATATGGTGGGAAATGGGTGAGGCAATGGGGAATTTGCTCCCCATTCTTTGATACACAGTAGTGAATACTGGATAACTTAGAGTTTCGTATATATACTCTGGTTAGCCACAGCTAACCACACATTGTGCTCTGAAGTTACCATCAAGGAGCAGATGTTGATCCCTAACATTTGAAGTATATCAGGTCTGGGCTGCTGAGGCTAAATAATGCCTCAGCACACCCATTGATGTGTGACTTTAACAAATGAGATTACATTTTTCACAACAAGCTTAACTAAGGTAAGAAAAATGTGAACCACCAGACAGTACATGTAGAAATTTGTAGGCAGTTTTTGCTTCTCCAAAACTGCCTCATTTACAGTATTGCTCCATATAGTTTTTATTTTTTAAATGTACTAGTTTTTAAAGTTTGCAAGCTATTGCCATTGCTAGTAGTACTGTAGCTTTGTTTTTTAGAGGGTTTTACAGGAACGAAGAAACATACCCTTGGTTAAGATCACAAAAGTTTCACCTGTTTCTCCTCATGACAAATAGTATGTAAACCAACATTTCTAAAACATATTGCCATAGAAAATTCAATAGGGGCATTTCCAAACGAATCTCACAACTTGTACTTTCAATGTGTTTCAATAGAATTATTGTGAACGAGAAGTCTGAAATTGAAACATGTTATTCATGTAACGCCTTGCTTCATGACTCAATTGCTTCTATGGCCTGTTTTTGCATAGGACAGGTCTGACTCATGCAACCAAAGGATTTCTTTTGAATGTGCACACGACATCAAAGAAGTGTGAATTTGATACTCGTAGTGGTTTTGAGGTATTCAATGAGCTTTTTGCCAATCCGCATTTACACCATTCTTTCCATTTTTCCAAGCCACACTAAGAATTAGGATACATCAAGCCTGCAGAACCCCACAAGTAATACCTTCAAAAGAAGGTTTGTACCTCTACTGCTTTACACTGTTCCATTTTGTCTTTCCAGAGGTTGCCATATTTTTAACACTAATGCCTGTACAACTGGACATAAATAGGTCCTTTCTAGGAGGTTGTCATTTGTCAGGCTTCTGCCTCTCCTAGTTTTAGCACAGGTAAAGAAGTTGCAAGTTGTCTTAGTCACAGTCCTTTTTAAGTCCACCAGCCTCCTGTAACCAACAAGGTAATGGTCGTGGTTTATAAATCATTTTAACATAAGCTTTTTTACATTATAGTTTACTTAGTCATATCCTAAAGTATATACCACAAACAAGAATTGCACTTTTGATTTCTTTGATTTGTATAGGCTGATTTGTAGCTTCCATATATGATGCATTAATGTTGCATAAGTGTTATATTCCAGGCTTACTAAAATGTAATTGAAATAAATACAGGTCATGCAATTTTAATTTATATCATTTTCTACTATCCAAGCTAAGATGCAAAGATAACTACAGTACATGTGATAGCAAAAGGATACTTAAAATTTCTGCATGCCTCTAGGGCTTGCACACAGTACACATAACGTAAATGTTGTCATCTGCATGGACTGTCCACGTGTAGCCCAATTGTTCTAGGCATGGAGACAATATTTGCTAAACTTTTAAACAGAAAGAATACTGATTTTCATATAAAGTGCTGCTTTATTTTATATGAAGATCACATGACCAGCTGCATATTATCTCAATAGTCTGTTGTAATTGGACATTTTCACTCTCTGTATAAATAAATCATTGCTGACTGCAAATAGCACATTGTGGAGGTGGGGGCGTGGTGAATGGAATGGAGAGTGATATTGAAAGATGAGACCAGTAAGGATCATCACCTGTCATTGATTATCTCTAACAGCTGTTTGACATTGCAGTGAGAGTTGTAGATGGATTTAAGAGTGAACCAGACGCCAGAGAGGGGGAGAGAGAGCACATAGAGATTTGTGTACATGTTTAGAGTGAAGTGCTGAAAAAGCACGTTTTTGTGTTGGAAAAAATAAATAACTTTTGTGTTGGAACTCGATAACTCCCGCTTCCTCCTTGCACTCCATCACAAACTTGTTAATGATGCCGAAACCCGGTATTGAAGGAGGAAGAATGCTGCCATGGAGGCCTTATCTACCGAGGAAATGTTTAAGACCCTTACCAGCATCCACCAGTAACAGCATCAGCCCCTCCTCGAGCTGCGCACAGAGCAGGAGCAGGGGTTCATCGTGCTCCTCCAAGCCCAAGTGGAGGACTTGCAGGTGCTCCGGAGATTACTACCCCAGGAGGAGGCTGCCACTGTGACCCCGGACCCCACGACACAAAAAAAGTGTGTAACACATTTCAATGGAAAGGATGAGGTGAGAACCGGCTTAACAACATAAATAATATTTTAATCAAGAACTGAACCAACAAGACACACACAGGTGTCATGCAGCTGCCCATAACTCTCTCTCTGCTCAATCGGTTGGGTGCGGCTCGCTTTTACGCGATACTGGATTTGACAAAGGGTTATTGGCAGATCTCCTTATTGCCAATATCCTGCGAGAAAACTGCCTTTTCAACACCGCTTGGCTTACACCAATTTGTGACCCTTCCATTTGTTTTGTTCAGGGCCCCTAGCTACGTTTCAGCACCTTATAGACAGAGTCCCTAGACCGCACCCTGCTTATGCCGCTGCGAATCTGGATGATGTCATAATATACAGTTATGATCGGCAATGGCATCTGTGGGCTGTTCTTTGGTTGCTGCGACAGGTGGGACTCACGGAAAACTCTAAGAGGTGCGCAATTGGATGGGTGAAAGTATTGATAAGGCAGCAGCAATTGCGGTCTGTCCGAGAACCAAGACCAAAAAGTAGGTGAGAATGTTCCTGGGGCTGGCAAGCTACTATAGAAGGTTTGTGCCTGGTTATTCGGACGTCACCAGCCCACTGATCTCACTAGAAAGGGAGTCCAACACCCGGTCCAGTGGATGGAGCTGTGCCAACAGGCATTTATGCAGGTGAAAGCTGTGTTTTGTGGTTGGCCATTGTTACATTATCCTGATTTCTCTGTCCCTTTTGTTTTACAGACTGACGCATCGGACAGAGGGTTGGGAGCCGTGTTGTCCCAGCTGGTCAAGGGGGAGGAGCGCCCTGTGCTGTACATCAGTAGGAAGCTCTCAGTGAGAGAGGCGCAGGTTACAGCACCATTGAGAAGGAGTGTCTGGCCAGCAAGTGGGCAGTCCTCATCTTTCACTACTACCTCCCGGGATGGGCTTACATCCTCTGTTCGGACCATGCCCCACTCCAGTGATGATCCATTGCATGAAGGGGACCAATGCATGGATCATCCGTTGGTATCTGGCTCTTCAGCCATTTAAGTTTGAGGTGGTCCATAGACCAGGGGCGCAGATGGCAGTCGTGGAATTCCTCTCAAGAAATGTTTTTGTGTTGGAAAAAATAAATAACTTTTGTGTTGGAACTTGCCGACTCCAGATTCCTCCTTGCATCCATCACAAACTTGTTGCACACATTTTTACAATAACATCAGCAACTTTTGACTTTTGTTTTTGCACTATGGTGTTAGGTGTCAGTGCCACATGAACACTGTAAAGAAGTTCAATGGAAAGGTTGAGGCGAGAACCGGCTTGATAATATAAATTATAATTTAATAATAAACTGAACCAAAAAGACACAAACACACATACAGGTGTCGGACAGCTGTTCGTAACTCTCTCTGACGCACTGCCGTCTCAGGTCGGCCTTATCCCTCTCTGGCTTAATCAGCCTTATTTGTGTGTGGAATCATGACCCGGCTCCACCCTCTGCCATGTCACAAACACAAATGTCACTGAGTGCACCTTTAAGTGCAGTTGAAAGGTTGAATTCATCTCAAAGCAAAGAAATGCGAAAAACCTCTTTACTTTGAGCAGGTCCCTGGATAATTTCCATGTGACCTGCCTTGATGAGAAGGTCATTCAAACCATGTCTGGAGATGCCCAGGTTCTCCCCAGACGTCACAGGCCTTCTCAGATGGCTACAGAACCTTCACTCTGCTCGAACCTCTTCATGTGGTTGGTTGTAACTTCCAAGAAAGATGAACTGGCCCATAATGTGGCCACAGAGTGACCGTCAGTGCACCACTACTGTGGTTGGGGAGATCTCACTGCGAGCCACTCAGGAAAGAGGAGTTTTAAGGAAATGTTTTTGACAGCCCCTTAAACAAATACACTAGGGCAAAAAAAACATGGTGCATATTCACTGATATTTTTTCCCCCCTTGTGAAATTGGATCTCTTTTTGAATGAGAGACTTATTTCCATTCTGCACCTATCAATTTCTAGTGAAGGATTAAACAGTTTCCTCTGTTCTCCTTCCAGTTACAAAACCTCGACAGACAAATATAGTTTGTGATGCCCTTTTACTGGCAATGTGTTCATTTTATTTAGCCTTTCGTGTTTGGCATTTTAGTGTAGTCGAAGCATCTGCCTGTCTAACCTTGAGCCCTGTGAAATCTTTTCCTCCTTCAATCAATGGCTCAATGCTGTAAAATTAGTCAGTGCATTCAGCTCATCCAGTTCAAACCACAGCTTAAAGAATGAAAATTCCAAATATGGAATTTTTCTGAATCATCTCTCACTGAGTAAATTCAATTTCCAACAGGAAATTATTGTATCCATGAGGTTATTCAAGTTGTTGTTGCTAAAGCACAATTTAAAGAGAGAAGAGCTTAAATCAACTTGTGTAAATGGGCACTACAATACAAGAGTTACAATAGCTGATGTGCGATGATGAAACTGTTCAGGTGATTTCCATTTCCCAGCATGATTGCGTCGCACTCCATAGGGATAGTAAATGATACAATGAAGTTTTATTTTATGTATTTATGTGTTTTTGTGAACATGAATATATGAATATAAAGGGGAATACTTGTTAGTGTTTAATGTTTTGTTATGTTGATTTAGAAGAGTTTTGGGGGTTACTATTATGGTAAAGAGTGGAGAGTGAGCTAACGATAAGAACAGGTAGATATTGGACATGAAATGTATTGCTTGCTTCACTCTGTTGAGCAAATACTGTGCTAAACATAACAGAGTTATTCAACTATACTCTGTAGTGTTTCCAAACAGCATGCATTTAGCATGCTAACTTTCACTCTCACTAGTTGGTAAATAAATAAAGATTTATTTGAGTTACATTAACATGTTTAATTGTGTTGGGTGTACCCAATTCAACTAGGTTCTTTTTACACAAAGTTTTTGTGTTGAGTTTACATAGTAATTTTTAGTTAAGAAAACTCATTTCAAATATGTGGAACAACTGTCCACAATTGAATCAATTTCAGCCAAAGAGCTATTTTCCTGAGTGTAATGTTCCAACTTCTCCTTCTTGGAAATTGCCAAAGCTGATTTATTGGTGTTTTCAACTAAGTCCTGTTCACATAATCTCTAAGTGGAAAAATGGTTTTAATTTTCCTGAAAAAGCTGTTATTGGCAAAAACATCTAGGTTACGGATGTAACCTCCTGATGGAGGGAACGAGACGATGTGTCGAAGAAGCAACACTAGGGGTCTCTCTTGAGCAACGAATATGCCTCTGATCTATGAAAAAAGGCCAATGGGAATTAGGCAGAATGTATTTGCATACCCCGCCCCAGACATACGGGTATAAAAGTGGGCAAATACATCGAATTCATTCAGGAATTTTCGGAGGAGCCGGAATGGTCCGGCCACTACAGTGGCTCGGCTCAGAGACGTGGCCGGGAGGACACAACGTCTCGTTCCCTCCATCAGGGAACGGAGGTTACATTCGTAGCCTAGACGTTCCCCGTCTGTCGCTCCCTTTGAATTTGTGTCACGAAGGGGCAACGAAGCAACGAAGGGGCTGGGTCTGCCTTCTCCCGGGACAACGCTTACAGGTTCACCACCTTGTCTCTGAATGGCATTATAGTAACCTTGGGCACATAGCACGGTCGCGGTCTTAGGATCACATGGGTGTCTGCCGGACCGAACTCCAGACAGGCATCACTAACAGAGAAAGTTTGCAGGTCCCCGACCCGCTTGATGGAGGCGAGCGCGATCAGCAGGGCCGTTTTTAGAGAGAGGGCCCTGAGTCCAACTGATTCTAGCGGCTCGAAGGGGGGTCTCTGAAGGCCCGTGAGGACCACTGAGAGATCCCAGGAGGGGAACAGGCTTGGCCGGGAAGGATTTAACCTCCGGACACCTCTTAGGAACCTGATGATCAAGTCGTGCTTACCCAAAGACTTGCCGTCTACTGTGTCATGGTTTGCCGCGATAACAGCAACATACACATTCAAGGTGGACGGGGACAGCCTCCCCTCCAACCTCTCCCGCAGGAATAGGAACACTGACCTAACTGCGCACCTCTGTGTCTTCAGCCCGGGAAGAACACCAATTCGCGAACAAGCACCACTTCAGGGCGTATAGTCGCCTGGTAGAGGGGGCTCTGGCTTGGCTGATCGTGTCTACGACGGCAGGTGTTAGACCAGCTAGATCTTCCGCGTCCCATCCAGGGGCCAGATGTGGAGGTTCCAGAGGTCTGGATGTGGGTGAAAGAAGGTCATTCCTCAGGGGAATTTGCCAGGGAGGGGCTGTTGCGAGGAGTACGAGGTCTGAGAACCAGGCCCGGGTGGGCCAGTAAGGAGCCACTAGGGTGACTTGCTCCTCGTCCTCCCTGACCTTGCACAGCACCTGTACAATAAGGCTCACTGGGAGAAATTTGTGCAGCCCCAAGGGCAAGCTGTGTGCCAGCACGTCTGCCCTGAGGGGAGCCTCTGTTCAGGCATTCCAGAGCGGTTAATGGGAGATCTCTTGGGAGGCAAATAGGTCTACCTGGACCTTGCCGAATCGTTCCCAAATCAGCTGAACCGACTGGGGGTGGAGTCTCCTCTCTCCACCGGGCCAACATTGTCGTGATAGCGCGTCCGCCATCGCATTGAGGTTGCCGGGGATGTGAGTGGCGCACAGCGACTGGAGACGACGGGTGAGTCGCAACATAGTGCGGGAACATACGCCACCTTGGCAATTTCTGTATGCTACCGCGGTGGTGCTGTCTGACCTGTCTAGGACATGTTTGTCTCGAACTAAAGGGGGAAACTTCCGCAGGGCAAAAAATACAGTCAACAACTCTAAGCAGTTGATGTGCCTGCGCAGCGGGGCCCCTTTCCAACGGCCCGCGGCTGCGTGCCCATTGCACACGGTGCCCCAACATGATCTGGAGGCATCGGTTGTGACCAGGATGTGTCTGGACACCTGCTGCAGGGGCACTCCTGCCCGTAAAAAGCAGAGGTCTTTCCAGGGTTTGAACGTTTGGCGGCAGGCGGGGGTGATTGCTACCCGGTGTGTGCTGTGGCGCAATGCTAGTCTCGGGACTCGAGTCTGAAGTCAGTGCTGAAGCGGTCTCATATGCATCAGCGGACGCCCGTGAAGGGGGGCGGGGTCTGGCCAACTGAATTGCGTAACCCAGTCGGATGGTCGGGGCCAGCCAGCGTTACGGGTTGGGAAGTGAAAGCCACGTATCCAAGCTCCGTGCTAGGGGCACCAAGTGGACGATTATTTTGGGCGGAGCAGGTAGTATGGCGTCGGGAGGCGCGAACATGCCTGGGAGCCTTATGGGTCCTTGAGGGGGTCCGTGAGCCGGGGGGCATCGACTTCCTGTGGGGTGCTCGACGCGTGGGCTGAGAGCCGGGCCCGGGTTGAGGCGGAGCAGCTTGGCATTTCCTCCGCGCAGGAAGACGTTCTCGGTGAGCAGACGGGCCATGGCCCATGGCAGCAGGCTTGCAGCGGGCAGAATATGTGAAACAGCCTCCGGCAGGCCGGTTGGGAAGTGAAAGCCATGCATCCAAGCTCCGTGCTAGGGGCACCAAGGGGACGATTATTTTTTACGTAACCGGCGGGCGGATCAGCGGGGCGGAGCAGGTATTTTGGCATCCTAGAGCAGCTTGGCGTTTCCTTGCTGCAGGAGGATGCCCTCGGCGAGCAGACGGGGTATGGCCCATGGCGGCAGGTTTGCAGCAGGGCAGAATATGTGAAATAGCCTCCATCTGTTTCCTCACCGCGGAGAACTGCTGGGTGAATTTCTCGACGGTGTCGCCGAAGAGGCCGAACTGGGAGAACAGGGGCGTTGAGGAAGCGCACTTTGTCGGCCTCACGCATATCGGCCAATTTCAGCCATAGATGAAACTCGTTCCTGGACCACGAGTTTGGCCATGGCCTGCCCGAGTGACTGCGCTGTGACCTTCGTGGCTCTAAGGGCGAGGTCGCTCGCTGAGCGCAGTTCCTGCAACACTTCGGGATCAGGGCTACCCCTATGCAGATCTTTAAGTGCCTTGGCCTGGTGATCCTAATGTTGTCCTATAGGCCTTGGAGGGGAGTACAGGGTGACCCCACCAGGTGGTAGGGTTTTCGGGGCATAGGTGAAGTGCAACAGCCCTATCCACCTGAGGAATCGCCATGTACCCATGGGCAGCTCCGCCGTCGAGGGTAACGAGAGCGGACGAGCGAATGGCTTTGTGACGTGTGGAGAGGGGTGCTCCCCATGCAGACGTCAGCTCATCATGCACCTCCGGGAAAAACGGGACCGGGGGGGCGTGGCTGTGAGCGGCGCGGAGCCCCCAGGAACCAGTCGTCCAACCGCGTTGGCTGTGGGGAGGACGGAGGGTTCCAGTCCAGCCCCACGCTGGCGGCGGCCCGGGCAAGCATATCGGACATATGCGCCTCTGCCTCAGCCTGGGCATGCAGGCTCGAAGGCGGCAGCCCAGGGGAATCCTCAGCGTCAGACGCCGCGCTCTCCGATGCAGCGGCGAGCTCATCCACCTCGAGCTCTAGAGGATAGGCAGACTGGCCGTGAGGCGAGCCGCTGTTGCCTCAAGCACGGACGGAAGTCAATGAGCGTGCCGGGGGGCGGGAGGTCCGAGGGGGCATGACCGGCGGAGCTGCACCCGCTCTCATCCCCAGATCGCCTCCATCGGGAGCCGCACTGTCCTCAATCCCGTGGGAAGGAGCAATGCGGGGGGCTCGGTTGAAAGCAAGCCGCGACCGCAATGTTGCCATGGTCATGCTCTCGCAGTGAGAACATGATACATCCACAAACGCTGCATCGGTGTGATCCCAACCCAGACACACGAGACAATGCCTGTGGCCATCTGAAGCGGAAAATCACTCTTTTAAGTTTCTTGTGCTGTCGAAGTGCCCAGGGGCAAACTGCACTGCCGTGCAGAGAAGCAGAAAGCCGCTGTAATGCACCGTCGAATCCAACAGGCAAGTGTCAGAGGAAAACAGGAACAGGTGTGTGACTCAAAGCTGACTGCAACATGACCATCGGCTCCGAAGAAGATTTCTGAATGAACTTGATTTATTTGCCTGCTTTTATAGCTGTATGTCCGGGGCGGGGTATGCAAATACTGTCTGCCTAATTCCCATTAGCCTTTTTTCATAGATCAGAGGCATATTCGGCGCTCAAGAGAGACCCCTAGTGTCGCTTATTCGACACAACATCGAAGTGACCGACAGACGGGGAACTACTAATGACACAAATTCGTGCTCAACTAAAATCCCACACAAATTAAATATTTGGGGAAACCTCTGATCAGTAATCATGTTTTACAATTTATTTTATTACAGTATGTATATTATTATAATGTTAAGTGTTGTTTCAGGTCTATATCAGTCATTTTCTGAACAATATCTTGTCAAAGGCTCTTACTATGCACATTAATTACTAAACACAGAATCTTAAATATTTAATCCTAAACTAAGTTCAGTATCAGAATAATAATGAATAAAGCTGATGTTAGGGCTTTTTAAACATGCAATTCTGTGTCATTACTGGAACAAATAAGTCACACATTTTTATTGATGGTTGTAATAACCACAATACTGAGACGGGATGGATGGATGGATGTATGAATGTCTTTAAAATATATAAATTTAATACTTGTGCAAACAGAGATTTAAATTTTTGTTAAGGATATTTTAAATACCTTGTGTGTCAGTATGATTCAATAAGATTATCACAAAATTGCATTATAGGATTTGTAATTGATTAAAATTAGAGGATTGTCATAGTAGGCCTAAACAGCCCACATTTCTTAAGTCCAAAAAGCCTAATTTAAAATGTTTTGCTTAAATAAAACTAAAATCGATGACAACACCATTCACAGACAGGAATTATGTGTACCTCTGAATGACCTGCAAAAATAGTTCTGAAAGAAAAAAAGACGACATCTGTAGTGTGCCGTCAACTAATGAAGGAACAGTCAGCTGTGGAATTTCACTTTCCCAGTGTGTCAGGTATCAGTGGATATGTTTCTTGAAGACAACAGGACACTCATTTCTGGCATGTGAATGATCAGACTTGTTTTGCAAAACATGTTGGAAGTATACAGTACATCCAACAGAAATCCAGCACTGCCTTTAATCATGGCAAGTTTCATGGATGAAAACAAATCAATATGAGAAGAATTCTTGTGACTGTCCGTCAGTTGAATCTGTTAGAGGGAATGCTACGCAGATTGAGCCAAAAGCTTTTTGTCATGTTTTCCGAGTCAACAAAAGTTTTGATGGAGATTTACTCTACTGAAAATATTTTAAAGATAAAGAAAGAAAATAAAGAAAAAAATTATATGTGTTCAATGTGAAAACATTTTTTCCAGGGCTATTGGTTTCTGTATGAGAACACTGAATAATAGTATCCCAAAGATGTGTTACCACGGCTACTGTCTGGTATGGGAATGCCATTGCTTATAAACAATCTTGGAGAAAGCCATCCCAAATAATGGCTTAATTGAGGTGCAGTATACTATGAGACATAATTGTGCTACCTAGCTTGTAGAACAGCCCACATGTTGGAAATATACTTACTGTATGATGCTTTAAAATGCTGTTTCCTAAGGTAGCTCACTAGATTTTGAGCAGAGCTTCTGTGACCTTCCAGAAGAATTGCTTACTGAGGAGTTGACATGCCATAGAGGAAGGCTTATTTTGGTAGGTCTCCACATGTAGATTGGTCTCTATAGCAAGATCACTGCTTGACCACAGTCTCGTTTTGGACTGTAAACACCATATACAAAACATACATTCATTTAGATGCCCATTAAATGGAATAAAACAAACTGAAAACAAGAACTTCCCTTCATTTGTTTACTTTCTTCAATCGTGAGTCTTTTACTTGGCGGTGAACTGTTAAACACATGAAATGACTGCTGTGGTGTGACTGAGTTTATTTGATATGCATATTTGTGAATTCTGGGCAAGAATCTCCCGGAAGCCATTTTGTTTAGGTGCCATTGATGGTAGGCCCTGCTACAACATTACTGTGTAAAGGAACTATATTGACATAATGCTCATTTGAGATCATATGAACCATATGATAATATTAAGCTAGTATACAAAAAATAATTTTAACATACACGTCAGCTTTAAAAGACCTAAAAGAGTTTTTGCCAAGAAAACGGAAAAAGCAGAAGAGGAAAATGAAAGACCTGCCAATCCTATGGATGTAGCCGAGGCCAAGTCTGTGCTGACCACAAACGAAGATATTATGTCTGTGATAAAAACCTTAAACAAGACGGTGCAACAGAGACTCACTGAGCTCTCTTCTACATTTTATAATTTGTCATCAGCACTGTCTGACGTGACAACTCAAGTCGAGGAAACTGAAGTTGCAGTGCTGTCAGATTACATCATCTCCCTGTGAAAGAACTCGTGTTACGACTGTAAATGCAAATGGCTCCACTTTGCTATGATGGAGACGTTGTACAGTAATTTCCAGATCTGACATCAGGAACGATGAAGAGGTGGGAGGACTTGAACACCATCAGAAGTAAATGCAAGTCAAGAAATATAAGGTGTGGCTTCAAGTTTCCTGTGAAATTAATCATGACAGTTGGTGAAGAGACAAAGACATATGAAAAGTCTACTGAAGCGGATAAGTACCTGCCAGCCAAAATTCCAGGCTGGAAGTCTACAGCAGAAGATCACAGTAGAGACCAAGGAGACACTTCCCATGAGCCGGAATGAATAGCAGCAGACTTAAAGTATGTATGAAGACTTAATTAACTAAGGACTATATGTATGATAAGAGCAGTCATTTTAATTGAGTCAAAAGAGCAGAGAGGTTAAGTGGTTAGTATACAGCCACTGTTAAGGTAACAATATGAAGGTGGAGGGATCTGTATAGAGACCCCTTGGGAAGCTTTGAGGTAAGGGGGGGGGGGGGGTTGTACGTTGTGGGGTAACGGTTGGTTGTGTATAAATTTACTAGTTTGGTGGAAGGTCCAAACGTTCATGTTCTTTAATCGGTACAGATATATAATACATAAACATTTTTATTATAAAAGATCTCAACAGATATCTCTGGTAAAGAGAAACGCATGGGGCAGATTGGGTAGTATGAGACTCATAAACTGGAATATTAGGGGACTAAATAATTCTGTGAAGCAGGGGAAAGTTTTTTCACACCTGAAATCTCTAAAAACAGATATAGGTTTTATCCAAGAAATGCATATTAAGAGAAGAGAAGAAAACAGATTAAGAGCTAACTGTTTTGCTCAAGTATATCAGTCTATGTTTACTACTAAGGCCAGTGGGGTGGCTATTCTGATTCGGTTATTTACATTTAAAGTTACTTTAGTTAATTTGTATGATCCTAATTTTGATGACCCAACCTTCTTGAAGAAAGTCTGAATTAATCCCTGACATATCAGAAACAATTATAATTTTTGGAGGGGATTTTAATTGCCTTGAATAATACATATATAGACAGCCAAGTCAATTAGCCAGTGCTGCATCCAAATTGAGCATTACGACAAAACATTATTTGCTGACTTTAAACATTGTAGACATATGGAGAGTCCTTAACCCATCTGGGAAAGATTTGTTTTTCTCTCCAGTATATAACTCTTATTCACAGATTGATTTTTTTGTCTGTTGGACTCAAAGTTGTTATCATTTGTCAGTGAATTAAAATATCACAATATAATAATATCACACCATGCACCTCACTCATTAGATCATAGAAATTCTCATCAGAATTTATGTGGTCCCATTCTCGATCCATAGAGGGATACGACAAGGCTCTCTGCTTTCCCCATTCCTATTTGCAGCTACGGGTGAGACTTTGGCATCATTTATCCGACAACAGATAGATATTCAGCCCATTGTGGTATGAGACACTCGACATCATCTTTCTTTGTATGCAGATGACTTACTGCTATTTGTTAAAACTCCTAGTGAATCTATTCCACTGCTGCTTACCTCTGTTAAAAGATTTGGCAATATATCTGGTTTTACCATTAATTGGGAGAAGTCTATATTAATGCCAATTACATCTAATATCTGCAAGCAGAATTTAAAGTCCACCCCATGCAGAATAGCGGATAACTCCTTTATGCACCTAGGCTACAAAATAACTAAAAACACAAAAGATCTGCTTATAGTTAATTAGCAGAAGAAGGTTAATCAATTTAAAAGTAATTTAGAATACTGGAGGACACTGCCATTGTTGTCAGTAGGTAAAATGAATGCGATAAAGATGGTAATCTTACCAAGGTTCCTCCATTTATTTCAAGCCATCCCTTCATGTATACCACAGTTGCTATTTACACAATTAGATTAGATAATATCGCAATATTTGTGGAACTATGCAGTGAATATTTGTGCAGCGAAAATGAATAAAAAGCACTTAATTAAACCTAAGGAAGAAGGGGGATTTTATTTACCTTTTTTTAAAGCATACTACTGGTCTGCTCATTTAAAAGTTTGTTCCTGTTGGAAAGTAGAGCATACAGAGGGAGTATATGAGAAACTTGACTGGCTTAAAATAGAACAAGACCTCTGCTGCAATACTGTGACGAGGCAGGCAAAGAATGAGGAACAGTAAGTGCAGCTTTATTAAAATAAACAAGAAAACACAGCGTAAATATAAAAAAAAAAAACACAGAACCTAACACAGAGCATAACAAAACATGCAAGAACTGACAAACTATATAAGGGAAACAAGGGCTTAAATATACAAGGGAACAAATAAGGGAATGAAGAACACCTGGGGAAACAATCAGGGAATGAGAAATAATCCGGGGAAAACCAATCATAAAATGAAACTACAAGGAATTACAAAAACCTAACAGGAAACAGGAACTAAACAAGAACTTCAACATAAAAACAAAAAAAAACAAAAGACAACAGGGAATGTGACAAATACGTCGCTGCCGGCACTCCTCAAGAATCCAAAAAAGGTCAATAAGAATCTATACAACAATCATTTTGTGATCGATTAAAGATTAAATATCTGGAAGCAAATTAGAATGCATATTAAAGCCCCCAATATATATGTTGATAGTCCCATATGCAAAATCACTCCTTTATCCCAATGGACGTGAAAGGGAATATGTGACATCAGCTCTCTCTATATGAATGGACAGTCTTTTCAGGAGTTCAAAACAAGATTTGAGTTACCCAGAACCTACTTCTATAGGTAAATGCAAATAAGAGATTACGTTAAGAAAACACTTTCCCAATTTTGAGACGTTAAAGAAACACGAGATACTAGTGGAAAAAAATAGATTTAATGCTGGAGATCCCAAAGCAGTGTCTTATTTTTACCAAGTGTCGATTAATCGGATAGACAATGATACTACTACAATCGGGAAAGCGTGGGAAGGAGACTTAGGTTTAGTTATTCAGGAGGTGCAATGGGAAGAATGTTTACGGAGTGAAAACCCATGCTCAATTAACTTAAGACATAACTTAGTACAATTTAAAACTTTGCATAGTCTTTACATGTGTAAAACTAAACTACATACATTTTTGCCAGAAATATCACATGATTGCAATAAATGCGAAGCTGCAGAAGGAACACTAATTCACTCGTTATGGTCATGCAGTAAGCTCCACAATCATTGGACTGACACCCATAAAAGGGAGGTTAAGCCAGATCCAGATGTGGCTATATTAGGGGCTAAATGCAAGCACCATCTCTTTATTTATGGTTTTAGCAAAGAGATTGAGGTGGAAATTGGATACAGTTCCAACATTTGATATTTGGTTAAGAGAGATGGTGAACATTACACATATAGATAAATTAAGATTTTTCAATAACAATAAGACATTTATTTGAAAAAAATGTGGAAGCCTGTATATGTAGGAATGTAATTGCTTTGCACGTTTTCACATACTGTATTCTTCATGCTTGTATTAAGCAAACATTGTGATTACTTTTGATTACCCATTCTTTGTTTTATTGTTTATTTATTTATTTGCTTATTTGTTTCTCTCTTATATTCAACACTATTTTTAAATGTGATTATTCTTCTTTAGTCTAATTCAACTGTAATGTTATGTTCACACTGCGCACACTGGCGATGTCAAACGCCGAGGACTCGACTGGGCTGCCGCCACCTTTTTTCCCGGAAGTGCACAACGGTCCTGGAGGACACCTTTGTCTGCCCAAACCCGACTTCCCAGTTCGTCCGCTCTCACTACCACTGATTTCTCTCAGACTGATGCATCTGACAGGGGGCTGGGCACAGTGCTCTCGCAGGAGGTCGGAGGGGAGGAACGGCCAGTGCTTTTTATTAGTCGCAAGCTCCTTCAGGGAGACAAAATATAGCACCATCGAGACTGAGTGTCTTGCGATTAAGTGGGCTGTTCTGACGCTCTGCTACTATCTGCTGGGGTGGGTCTTCACCCTCTGCTCCGATCACGCCCCTGTGCAGTGGCTGAACCGCATGAAGGATACTAACGCCAGATCACCCGTTGGTATCTGGCTCTACAGCCCTTTAAATTCAAGGTGGTCCACAGGCCGGGGGCGCAGATGGTTGTGGCTGACTTTTTCTCCAGAAATGGGGGGGGGAGTCGGCGGGCCAGATGTTGCCCCGGCCTGAGTCAGCGGTGGGGGCATGTGGCGTGGGGACGTGGTCATGTGTTGGTCTGCGGAAGAGAGAGAGAGCGGTAAGGCTTGTCACCTGGTTTGTAATTAACCCTAACACCTGTGTCTTGTTATAGTGATGCGGAGCTAGACGTAAAAGAAACGCAGAGTGCCCAGAGAGGGAGAGAGAACCCTGAAGCCTGACATTGTTGATGCGTGACTCTGAGTTATTGACTGTTACCGTCGATTGTGTAAAAATAAGAATTAAAACTGACTTCAAACCTGCTTCGCTGCCTCCTGACTCCTCCATTGCTGAACGAAGTGTGTTACAGTGGTTCCGAAACCCGGGACGATTCCCTCAGGCACGCCTTCGACCAAGTGAAAGTAATTGATGGTCAACAGCTCCAGCCCGGTCTTGCGCTCACATACCTGTACTTTGCTATTATCAAAGAGCGGTTGTATCAAGTGACGCAGAACACTCAAACCAAAGAGATTACAACTCAGCTGTTAGTACCGAAGAGCTGTCGGGAAACACTCTTCCAGGCCGCTCACTATAATCCAATGGCCACTTAGGTCACGAAAAGTCTTTGAACCGTATAATGGCCCGTTTCTTTTGGGGTGGCCAGTGAGTTCACCAACCGACTCACCGCACACCACTTGCAAACATCCCCGTGAATGCCCGGCCAAAAGAAACGGGCCATTATACGGTTCAAAGACTTTTCGTGACCTAAGTGGCCAGCCATTGGATTATAGTGAGCCTGGAATAGTGTTTCCCGACGGCTCTTCAGTACTAACAGCTGAGTTGTAATCCCTTTGGTTTGAGTGTACGGGTATGTGAGCACAAGACCGGGCTGGAGCTGTTGACCATCAATTACTTTCACTTGATCGAATGTGTGCCTGAGGGACTCGTCCCGCGACTGCTTCAGAGGAAAGTCCCCCTCTGGGAAACCCCTGAGTGTGGGAATTCCCACGTCTGCATCATCCTGACACGGAGCCGACGTTGAAGCCCTGGCACCACCTCCCCAGCCACAGTATCGCACATCACACCCCACGCCACTTCTCTGCAGGACCCATCCACACACATTATCCTCAGTAAATTTTTAAAACCAGGCCAACTGGTTCCCAGAATTAGTGGATGGGTGAGGCGGTAATTAACCGCGGCCTCGACTCTATCCCTTTTTCCCCTGAATCGTATCTCAACGGTAACCACTGGATATTTGTGAATATCACCATGCACACAGCTCACCCTCACTAGTTTATTTTTATCCAATCATCCTGACACGCCTTGCACCAAGCGTTGGTGGAATGAGGTTTGAGAACAGCAGACTGGCCCAGGTCTTCTTTCCGCACTCGTGGGGGCGGGCTCGCCAACCTGGGGGGGATAGCGGAGAGAGACAGGGGGGTTTGAAGGGGCAGACAAGGGAAAGGGTCCTCTAGACCGGGGTCGGGGCAGGCCTCCCCACCTCTGAGGATCCGGAATTGTACAGGAGTGAGGGGAACGGGGGGGACACAAGACACAGGGGGTGGAGGGAGAGAGAGAGAGTGAAACTGCTTTGCCGCCTCCTGGTAATGCCGCCATGTAGTCCTCTGCAAGCTGGACGGCTCCATCCAACGACGCCGGGCGGTGGCACTGGACCCACTCAGACATGCCTCGGGGAAGTTGGGAGCCGAACTGCTCCAGTACCACCATGTTGACCACTTCCACAACGTTTCGGGTTCCCCCGCCAACAGCCATTTCCAGCAGGCGTCACGGAGCTGCTGCGCAAAAGCGAACGGGTGGCCGTCCTTCCCGAAGCTCAATGAGCGGAATAGCTGCTGACTCTGCTCCGGGTTCCGACCGACCCATTGCTGAATGGCCTTCTTGAGGTGATTATAAGCCAGGAGTCTGGTGGCGGAGAGTTGTTGTGCCGCCACCTGTGCCTCCCCGGAAAGCAGGGGCAATAGACGGGCCGCCCACTGATCGGGAGGCCATCTCCATACCTCCGCAGTTTTATCGAACAGGTCGAGGAAGGCCTCCGGATCATCGCTTGGCCCCATTTTCGCAAGGGCCAGCGGTGGGACGGGATCAGAGGAGGTCGCAGCGCCAGCCCCCTCCCTGGTGATCAGGCTCTGCAGCGCCTGCCGGTCCTCCGCCTGTGGCTGGAGCAGGGCATGGAAGCGTTGTTCTTGCTCCCGGCGTACTTCCAAGAGAGCATTGTGTTGCGCCTGCTGGATGTTGGTGAGGACGTTGAAGACTTCAGCCAACGGTGATGACTCAATAGCAGCGTTCTCCTCCATACCCGGGTTCTCGGCACCAGTGTAACACACTTAGTTCTGCAATGGAGAAGTCTGTATTTCAGGGTTCTCTCTCCCTCTCTCTCCCTATCTGGGCACTTGGCATTACTTTTATGTCTCGCTCCACATCACTATAACAAGACACAGGTGTTAGGATTAATTACAAACCAGGTGACAAGCCTTACCGCTCTCTCTCTCTCCCGCAGACCGACACATGACCACGTCCCCACTCCACAACAACATGCCAAGGCACTGAAAGAGCTGCACATGGGTAGTCCTGATCCTGATGTGAGCACTCGGGCAGGCGATGTCCAACTTGGTGGTCCAGGAGCACCACCTATGGCTGGATCTGGTCAACATGAGGGACGCTGACAAGGTTCGCTTTCTCAACGCACCCATCTCACAGATCGGCCTACTCGGCTACACTATGAGGACTTTGCCCAGCAGTTCTCGGCGGCATAGAAGCAGACTGAGGCAATACAACACATCTTGCCTCGGCACAGATTCCGTATACCGTCAGCTTGCCGAGGGCAACCCCTGCAGCAGCAAAAGCCCAGGCGGCTCCGAAACAGCCCGAGCCCAGTCCTCTGCCCCAGCGTGGAGCCCCCCGCAGGAAGCGGAAAACCCGCCTCAAGGCCTGGAACTAGGACCCAGAGGAAGGGTCCTAAGCGCCCCTGAGACGGATGACCCAGGGAGCGAGATGTCTGCCGGAACCCTGGAGCTGGTATCCAGTCTACTCCGTCCCCCGCTGGAGGGCCATGAGGTAAATATTGTGTTCTGTTTTGTTTTGTATTTGTACCCCGAATGGGCTGCGGTATCCACATTTTTAAAGAGCAGTTTCCTCACTCCGTAAGTCACACAGGCAGTGTTTACGACTGCCATTAACACGGCAACTGGACACCGAGTCCCTAGGAGCCTCTGAAACCATTTAAGTGGGACCGCCTTACTCTGCCTGAATGACTTCAGGCTGTTCAGCACTGATTTGTGAGGCATGCTATCATGAAGACTGATTCTAACTCCTTCCCGAGAATTGAGATGCTCTGAACCGGGGAGAGCTTGCACTTTTCGCAGTTGACTCGAAGCCCTAAACAGCTGAGGTGCCTGAGCACCAGGTCCCTGTGTACGCACAGCAACTCTCGAGAGTGTGCTAGAATCATCCAGTCATTGAGGTAGTTGAGTATGTGGACACCCACTTCCCTTAACGGGGCAAGAGCTGCCTCTGCGACCTTCATGAAGACGTTAGGAGACAGGAACAGGCCGAAGGGGAGGACCTTGTACTGATACGCCTGGCCATCGAAAGCAAACTGTAGGAAGGGTCTGTGAAACCGAGATGTGAAAGTACGCATCCTTCAGGTCTACCACCACGAACCAATGTTGATGCCGGATGCGTGCCAAAATGCATTTCTGCATCAGCATCTTGAACGGGAGTCTGCCGCAACCCGCTGCATTTCTTTGGCACAATGGAGTAAGGGCTGTAGAACCCTTTCCTCATCTCAGCTGGAGGGACAGGCTCTATCGCGCCCTTGCACAGAAGGGTCACGATCTCCGCATGCAGGTGGTGCTGTTCTCGCCCTGCACCGAGGTGAAGCAGACACCACTGAACCAGGGCGGGCGCGTGGCAAACTGAATCGCGTAGCCAAATCGGATGGTCTTGGCCAGCCACAGTGACAGGTTGGAAGCATTAGCCATGTGTCCAAGCTCCGGGCGAGGGGCACTAAGTGGACAACTGCGTCTGACATACCTGGTGGTGGGGCCTCGTGGCGGGGGGAGCAGGAAACGCCACTTTGAGGAGCCTCGCTTCGTCCCGAGGTGGCTGCGCTGAGGGTAACCTCGAAGCACATACCTTGCTCCATATACCCTGCGGTGAGGGGGTCGGCGATGGGGGAGGAGGGCTTTTTAACCATCCTCGTAGCTCGTCACAACCGCCTGGCCGAGGATGTGAGTGTGGTGCGGCCGGGCGCGCGTTTGTGGCATCCAATACTCTGTAGAGACAAAATAGAGTGAAAAGGGCACGGCTCCCATGCTAGTTACGTCGCTCCCCAACCTCAGGGGTGTGGGGAATTGCATGAGATCTTGTGGGGCATTGGGGGAGGTTACGTGCAGACTGATGCACCTGCTATTACGCACGCAGCAGCTTGCTTGCACCTGCATCAGCAGTTCACGTAACACGATTCAGCTGTTGTGGCTTTTTTCTATAGGGACCCCTAGTGTCGCTACATGGACACAACGTCGAGTGAATGACAGATGGGGAACATCACGGTTACTTCTGTAACCTCCGTTCCCTGATGGAGGGAAAGATACGTTTTGTCCCTCTTGCCACAATGCTGTACCATACGCTGAAATGGCTGGGACCTTGTCTTGGCTCCACAGCACAGAACCTAAACGTGGTGGCCACATTCCAGCTCCTTTTACACCAGTTTTTTTTCTGGGGAGTGGCAGGCAAATTCCACTAGCCAATTCTCATTAGTCTTTTCTCAAATATTGGAGGTGTTTGGGGCTCCCAAGTGCGACCCCTAGTGTCACTATACTGACACAATATTTAGTTCCCTCCATCAGGGAACGGAGGTTACAACAGTAACTGAGACATTTTAAATCAATCCTCAGCTCTCTGGCTTTCTGAGCATTTTTTTTCTGAGCAACTGTTATATACTCAAAAAAGTCTGTAACAAATCACATAGATCAAAAATCTTAAAGAAAAATACATCCAGGAAGTGATACTGCATTTCTGTCCATCATGGCCGTATGGTGAGTTGAGTAGTTAGATCCCTTGAAGTAAAACGTGAGAAATAGATAAATATTAAATTCTCCTCCCCACCCAATAGGTACCCAATATGCACAAATAATGTAAATAGCCAAAAACAAAAAAGAATGTTAAAGTAAAAGTGGAGATAGGTAGAAAAAAGGACCTAAATATTGACCTGTTTCTCACCCACACCTATCCTATCCCTTCTGATGACATGGATTTAACCACTGGAGTCTTATGGATTACTTTTATACTGTCTTTATATGCGTTTTGGACCTTCAAAGTTCTAGTCACCATTCACTTGTATTGTCTGGACCTACAGAGCTGAAATATTCTTCTAAAAATCTTTGTTTGTGTTTTGTAGAAAAAAGAAAGTCATACTCATCTGTGATGGCATGACAGTGAGTAAATGATTCGAAAATTTTCATTTTTGGTTGAACTATCCTTTTAAGATGCTGGTCCAGATGTATTATTCAGGTAACTCTAAGTAAAGTTCTTGAAATTAATTTTCAGGAAACTTTGAAGTGTTTTTATATTTATATTCTCATGTGCCTGGAAATGATAAAAAGACATAATGAGAGGTCTGGAAGACCGCAAGTTTTTGAGAGAGAGAGAGAACACGAGAAGGTCACATACATCATCAAAGATCTCTTAAGGCCTGGCCAGCTAAAGTCTGGCAGACCATAGTATCTGCTAGAGCTTTTATTATCAATTCCACTCTGACTTCACTCTGGCCAACCCCATTCTTCCAGCAGACTGGACAATCATTCCAGCATTGCTCTTTAATTTGACTAAACCTGCAATTAACAGCAAGTTGCATCTGTGTCACAATACTCCAGGACTTTTGAGACGCTGGCTTAAATCACTGCTGACAAATTCAATGGATTGTTCACCAAAAAATTATAATTCTCACATCATTTTCTCACCCTCATGCCATCCCAGATGTGATTTTTCTGCAGAACAAAAATTAAGGTTTTTAGAAAATCTCAGCTCCGTTGGTTCAAACAATGCAAGTGCCTCCACCGGTGACATCATCAGGATGTGCCGGTAAAGGGGCTATAAATAGATGCGCCACAGGTGCATCGTCATATCTTTTGTCTTCAGATCAGGACAACACAGCAGAAGTCCAATCGGTTACCTAACGTAACCTCGGTTCTCTCTAGACGAGGGAATGAGTATTGCGTAAGCTAGCTTACGCTACGGGAAAGATTCATCTTTTCTGAGATATTGAAGCCAAAAAATTATCCTTAATTTTGTATCATTTGTCAACGCAGTGCAGCAACTGCAGACCTTGAGCGGGCTAGCTAGCGAGCTCATTGGTTGCTCTGCGGCAACTGCTGCAGCCTATAGACGAACTTGGGCGAACTGGCGTCCAATGAGAGGCGTCCGCGCGCTTACTGCATCAAAGCCCGCCAAAATGGGCGTGGCTAGAGTACATATAAGCGTAGTTCGTAGGCTGGAACCCTGGTTTTCATTGAATGAAGCGAAAGTTGCTCGTGGCGCGAAGCACGGCCGGCTACGCAATACTCGTTCCTCGTCTAGAGAGAACCGAGGTTACGTTAGGTAACCGATTCGTTCTCTTACGAGAGGTTCTCTCGTATTGCGTAAGCTAGCTTACGCTCACGGGAACCCATTGTCAATGCCGTCGCGCTCAAGCATCCACTGCATGAGCCCCGGGGTGGGGGGACCTGGGGAGCCCTTGTGAGTGGGGAAATAATATTTGGCCGGCAAGAGTGCGGGCCAGTGTGTGTGTAATACATAAGCACATTGTGGGAAGGGAGCGACAGAGGCGGTGCCGGTCTGTGTGGAATGAGTCCCATCAGTGCAGCTCACCAGGGAAGCTGTAGCGTATTAAACCGCTAGTAGTTTTGCCTGCAGGGCGGGCACTTCCAGATTGTAAAATCTGACAAAGGTGGAGGGGAAGCCCAGCCCGCTGCCACACATATGTCGTGAATGGAAATCCCGCTGGACCATGCTCACGATGAGGCCATGCCTCTAGTGGAGTGAGCCCTAATGCCCAACGGGCATGGCAGGTCTTTTGACGCGTATCGCGGCAGCAATAGCGTCCACTATCCATCTAGACAGTGTCTGTTTCAGGCGGCGAGACCTTTGGTTCACCCTCCGAGCGAAGCGAAAAGCTGCTCAGAGCGTCTGAAAGAGGCAGAGCGGCGCAGTATACAATCTCAGTGCTCTGACTGGGCAAAGGAGATTGTCGTCGCGTTCAGCTATCGGATGCTGGCAGCGCCGATAGGAAATGACCTGTGCTCTGAAAGGAGTACCGATCACCTTGGGAACATAGCCGTGTCTAGGCTTTAAAATGACCTTGGAGTCACTTGGTCCAAACTCAAGACACGCAGTGCTGACAGACAGCGCGTGAAGGTCTCCCACACGTTTGACTGATGACAGGGCAGTCAGAAAAACGGTTTTGAGTGAAAGGTATTTCAAATCCACGGATTGAAGCGGTTCGAAAGGGGGGGCTTTCATAGTTTCAAGAACTATAGAAAGATCCCAGATAGGAACCGATGGGGGGCACGGGGGGTTCATCCTTCTAGCTCCCCTGAGGTAGCGGATGACCAGCTCATTTTTTCCCAGTGACTGGCCGTGCAGGGGTTAAGCGAACGCCGCGATGGCCGCCACATACACTTTGAGCGTGGATGGGGATCTGCCCTTATCCAGCAGCTCTTTGTAAAAACACGAGCAGCGACGACACCCCACATGTCCGTGGGTCCAGGTCTCTGTCGGTGCACCATTTTGAAAACACAGACCATTTTCACGCATAGAGTCTTCTCGTGGAAGGGGCTCTAGCGTGTATGATGGTGTTTATTACCCCTTCTGGCAGAGCGGCGGGTAGTCGTTGATCACCCGCGTGCAGCGCCAGCGCTCTGGGTGGGGATGCCAGATCATGCCGCGAGCTTGAGAGAGGAGATCTGCTCTCACTGGGATGGGCCACGCGGCTGTCAGTGACAGCTGCGTAAGCTCCGGGAACCATGTCTGATTCTCCCAGCGGGGCTATGAGGAGCACCGAGTGACACGTTTCCTGATCCTCTGCATTACCTGTGGCAATAGCGAGGCGGGAGGGAAGGCGTAAAGCAGGCGGTTGGGCCAGTCCTGGGCCAGCGCGTCCTCGCTTCGAGAAAAATATTGGGCAGTGAGAGTTCTCTTCTGGCGCAAAGAGGTCTATCTCTGCTCTGCCGAATATGCGCCATAACTTCTGGACTGTTTGAGCGTGCAGGGACCATTTCCCTGGGGAATATTGTCTCTGGACAGTCTGTCTGGGCCGTCATTCAGGTGGCCTGGCACGTCGCGTCGCCCTCAGCGGCGCAGGTGGCACTGGGACCAACTCAGTATGCGTTTTGTCAGATGGAAGAGGTTCCTGGATCTGACACCGCCCTGGCGGTTTAGGTAGGATACCACAGATCTGTTGTCCAAGCGGACCAGGGCGTGGTGACCCTGAATGACCGGGAGAAAGCGCATAGCGCGTACTCGACCGCTATCATTTCCAGACAATTTATGTGAAGGAGCTTTTCCTGAACTGACCATAGGCCAAAAAATGGAGAGCCCTCGCGAGACCGCGCCCCAACCCGTGTTGGGCGGCGTCTGTCGAGATGACTTTTCGGCGAGATACAGCTCCCATCGTCACGCCCCACTGATACCATTCGGCCACTGTCCAGGGCTGCAGAGCTGAAATACAGGTCTGAGTCACCTTGATTGGCTGGCGGCCTGTGGCCCAAGCCCGGCGAGACGCGGGTGTTTAGCCAATGCTGAAGCGGCGCATGTGCAGTAAACCCAGCTGAAGTACTGCTGCGGCTGAGGCCATGTAACCTAGCACTCTCTGAAATTTTTTCAGAGGCGTGAGGCTGTTCATCTGAAAGGGCGCTGCTAGTCAGCTGAACACGGCGCACGCGCTGTGTAGATAAGCGAGCCGTCATTGCCACGGAGTCTAGTTCTATTCCAAGGAAGGAAATTGCCTGACTGGGCTGTAGTGAGCTCTTGGTCCAATTGACTGCAAGACCCAAACTGTTCAGATGGCTGAGGAGAACTGTTCTGTGAGACAGAAGCTCCGTATGTGACTGTGCCATAATCAGCCAGTCGTCCAAATAGTTCAGAATTCGCAAGCCCTGACTCCGCAGGGAGTGCGGCGCCGCATCCATGCGCTTCGTGAAAGTACGAGGTGCTAAAGACAGGCCGAGCGGAAGGACGGTGTATTGATAAACCTGGCCGTCGAAGCGATTCTCAAGAATGGCCTGTGATGGGGATTTATCTGAATCTGAAAATAGGCATCTTTCAGATCGAGAGAGATAAACCAGTCCCCTGGCGCGTATCGCGAGAGGAGTTTCCTGATTGTAAGCATTTTGAGCGGTCTTTTGCAAGCACCTTGTTCAAAACCCTGAGATCTAATATTGGTCTGAGGCCGCCGTCTTTCTTGGGAACAAGAAAATAATGGCTGTAAAACCCCGACTCAGCTCAGCGAAGCGGCACTTTCTCTATGGCCCTTTTGTACAGAAGGTTTGCTATTTCTGAGCGAAGCATGCAGGCTGCTTCCATGTTCACAATAGTTTCGAGCACGCTCTGAAGCGGGGAGGCGGCGATCGAACTGTAGCAAATAGCCCTGTTTTATTGTGCTTAACACCCATTTGGATATCCTGGGATAGCTTCCCACGCTTTGAAGCGTAGCGCTAGAGGGTGAATGGCCAAATCGCCCTGATTGCCGCACACAGCAGCTGAACAGAATGTGTGGCGCTTACTGTGCTTATGCATGACTGCTCGCAGACAGCAGGGACAGGCTGTTCTGTGAGTGACTTCCCGATTGAGGTGAATGGGGAAAGAGTCACATCTGTTAAGTGATGCTTGCGAGCATAGTCACGAGGCACGGGACTTACATACAGAGAAGTGTTTGCTGGCCGTGTGACAGAGCGGGCAGAGAATGGTAGCGCTGCAAGTATTACGTGAGCGCGTTTATTGACTCTAACACTCAAGTGGGCTGTGTCCGCTTTATGTGAGTGGGCTCTGATCGGGACACGGGAAGTGTAATGCTTGTGTGTAGAGGTGAACACTGGATTGTGGGCACATTTTCTACACAAGGCTGGTCGTGTGACAGAGCGGCCAGAGAAGGGGCGCTTGCACGGATTAGGTGGGGCGTTTATTGACTCTAACACTCGAGCGGGCTGTGTCCGCTTTATGTGAGTGGGCTCTGATAGGAACACGGGAAGTGTAATGCTTGAGTGTAGGGGTGAACACTGGATTGTGGGCACATTTTCTACACATAAGGCATGTTTGCTCTTACAAGATTTCTTTGGGTCGCCGTGAAAACGGCGTTTGAGTGCAGGCAAGCAGGCAGTATCACCGGCTTGTTGGCTGCTGAATCCACCACTGCAGTAGCCTGAGAGAAGGGGACTGACAGAGGGCGAAGCTTTGACAGCTGTCCGGCTGCGGCGGGACTGAGCCGTCATTTTCTCAACAAAGCTAGGAGGACTTTGGTTGCTCAGGTTTCAACGCAATCTTAGGCCGAGGCCCGCGGGGGGGTGGCGTTCTGCGGCGGCTGTCTGAGCGTGACCTAGGGCGGCCGCCCTGTCGATGCTAAAAAGTCTGGCTTTGCTGAGCTGGGCGCTGTGAAGAGGCTCGTGCAGGAGGCTGGTCACGTGGGCGGCCTGCAGAGGAGCTAGCGCGACGAGGCAGGAAGAGATTCATGGCTTGGGTGGCTTTCTGGACTTCCGTGAAACGGTCAACAATGCCACTCACCGCGGAACCGAAGAGACCGGACGGAGAGAGCGGCGCATTGTCCGTCGCGCTCCTTAGATCTGAAACTGCCTCTGGGTGTCCGCCTTTCTCATCCCATTCTCGAAGGAGGTCCGCTTGGAGGATCTGTAAGACAGCCATGGAATGCAGAGCAGATGCGGCTTGGCCGGCGGCGGCATAGGCACGGCCAACACAGGCGGAAGTAGTTCTGCAGGCCTAGACGGGAGCACCGGTTTAGACCGCCATCTCGCGGAGGGTGGGCAAAGGTGTGCTGCTACCGAATCCTCTGGATTCCTGGGCCGAGGAGGAGGCTTGGGAGCCTGACCACTCCTCGCTGTCCGAAGCCATGATGGAACAGCAACCCTTATCCTCTGCCTCATCATCCCAGATGGCAGCAGTGCGGCCGCTCGGCGGCAACTGCGGCGTCCGGGGCGGGGAGGGTGAAGCGAGACTCGAGGGAGAGGCTCCGGCGAGGCAGTCGCTTCTAACACCGGTTCCGGCAGCCTTTGGGAGCGGCGCTTCTTATTGCGTGGCGAAGCGAAAGCGGCGCGGTGGCTTCGGTTTTGCATGCTTCGAGTCGAGCCTGCAGGGTCGACATCGAAGCTCCTCGCAGAGGTCGCATCCGCTGTCAGCGAGGGCGAGCTCTGCATGTTCCCGTCCCAGGCAGAGAGCGCCAGATGAGGTGGCGGTCTCCGGTGCTGAGAGGAGCGCGGCATGAGCCGCAGGAAGTCGCGAGGCATCTTTAAAAGACGCTCGATACTCTTTTTGTGAAGTTCAGCTGAGGAACTTAGCTTGCTCTAAAAGGATACGTCGCCGGATGGCGTAGCTTCGCAGGATGGCTGAAGGTGGCGAAGACGGCCGGCTTCTTCGACGCTGTCCAAGCTTGCTAGATGCCCCTCGAACGGCGACGCGGCTTCCAGTTCAGAGATGCGAAGAGCTTCGCTGAAGAGATGAAAATCAGGGTTCCAGCCTCACGAACTACGCTTATATGCACTCTAGCCACGCCCATTTTGGCGGGCTTTGATGCAGTAGCAGCGGACGCCTCTCATTGGACGCGAGTTCGCCCAAGTTCGTCTATAGGCTGCAGCAGTTGCCGCAGAGCAACCAATGAGATCGCTAGCTAGCCCGCTCAAGGTCTGCAGTTGCTGCACTGCGTTGACAAATGATACAAAATTAAGGATAATTTTTTGGCTTCAATATCTCAGAAAAGATTAATCTTTCCCGTAGCGTAAGCTAGCTTACGCAATACGAGAGAACCTCTCGTAAGAGAACTCTTACATAAACCATCAAGGTGGTCTACGTTCAAGCCAGCTCAACAGACTGGCACGGCAGATTCTCCTTTGGGCCCAGGGCAAGCTCCTGTCAATCAGAGCAGTTTATATCCCTGGATGCCTGAATGTGGGAGCAGATTTATTCCAGACAGAAAATACCAACGCGGGAGTGGACACTCCACCCCGAGGTAGTGAAACAAATCTGGTTGAGATTTTACAGAGCGGAAGTGGACCTCTTCGCCTCCCAACAGACAGAGCAATGTCCCCTCTACTTCTCTCTGAGTCACCCAGCCCCCCTAAGTGCTAGGGTGCCCTCTACTAGAAGACGTTATGCCAATAAATGGGGTGTCTTTGAAAGATAGTGCGGTGCACATAATGCAGATCCAGTTAACTGCCAGATTGCTTCAGTTCTGGACTTTCTGCAGGAAATATTATCAGTAGGCACATGCCCCGCCACTCTCAGGGTTTTTGTGGCCACTCTATCAGCTTGCCACGCCTTGATTGACGGGATGCCTTTGGGGAGACATCCCCTGCTCGCTCGCTTTGTTCGTGGAGCCGCGCATTTGAAACCTCCTGCTAGGACCAGGATCCCTTCATGGGACTTAGCAATAGTCCTTGAGGGTCTGGTTCAGACCCCATTTGAACCTCTAGAGTCAGCGTCTGATAAAATTCTGACTCACAAGATGGTTTTTCTTATGGCAATTACTTCTATAAAAATAATTGGGGTTCTACAGGCTCTGTTCGTCTTGCCATCCTGCATAGATTTTGCCCCAGGATTTGCTATTGCAATATTGCACCCTCACCCTGACTACCTGCCTAAGGTTTCTTTCTCGACCGTACATCCAGTCACTCTCGAAGCCTTCTGCTCCCCGACGTTTATAATGCCGGAGCAGGAAAGTCTTCACGGACTGTGTCCAGTCCGCACCCTTCAGACTTATGTCCACCGCACTAGCCAGTGGCGTAAGTCAGGGCAACTATTTGTTTGTCATGGGGGTCGTAAAAAAGGGGTGGCCGCCACCAAGCAAACCATGTCACATTGGGTGAGGGATGCTATTACAGAACCGTAAGGCGTCTGGACATCCACTTCCATGGGTATTCTCGTTCCCAACCCGCTAAATCAGCACAGCATCAAAATGTAGCTTTTTGATAGGGAACGTCTTGGGTTACTTAACTGTAATCCCTGTTCCCTGATAAAAGCGATTCATTGCCACACTGAAGATGCCCCAGGACTGCTCTTCAGACAAAATACCTGGCGATGCACCTGTGGCGCATCTATTTATAGCCCCTTTACCGACGCATCCTGATGATGTCAACGGCGGAGGCTATAAATTTTGTCAATTTCATTGACGTGTTGCACACATATTCACAGCTGGTCACTCCCAAAACACTAAATCAGCGCAGCATCTCGTTCCGCTTTTATCAGGGAACAGGGGTTACAGTTAAGTAACCCAAGACGTTTCTCACCCACACCTATCATATCTCTTCTGAAGATATGGATTAAACCACTGGAATGTTATATTTGCTGCTTCAAAGTTCTGGCCACCATTCAATTGCATTGTATGGACCTACAGAGCTGAGATATTCTTATAAAAATCATACTCATAAAATCATATAGAAAGTCATACACATCTGGGATGGCATGAAGTTGAGTAAATGATGAGGGAATTTTCCTTTTTGGGTGAACTATCCCTTTAATATTTGTTTTCATTAGGTTTGAATTAAATCTGCTCAGATTTTGTTCTGTTTGGCATAGATGCCCTCAGAACATCCAACACTATCAATACAACTTGTAATTATGTTTTTACATAAAATACACTGTCCTCTTTAGGTCCAACTTTGATGGAGTTTAGTTACAGAGATATAACTGCATGTACATGAAAGGTTGATATTACCATTAGATTGATGGTATTATGATTACATGTGGGAATTCATCCCGGTATGTCTGACAAAGAAGTGTGTTGTTGTCAGCCAAATTTCAGTTAAAGTTCCTGTTCTTTTCATTTATGGGATCAGTTATGGAAATCAATTGTTTTGAAGGCCACATTGTTATCAGTTGTATCAGGAACATTCAATACAGGGGGACCTCTATGATAACTCTACTATGTATGGAAATTAACTGGCTTTATGGACTCACAGCTGCCCCTGGTAAATCGGTTTACGTGTGACAAATTTGAAAAATGGGGATCCTTTAGGGCTGACAACAGAAAGCTCTGAGTGTTTTGCATGTAAATAGTAGAACACATTAGGGTGTTTTCACCTTCACCACAAGGAACATTTTTTACACATTCAATAGATACCATTCTCATAAAAGGGGAATAGATCAGTCATCCAGAAGCATTTTTGGAAAACTGTTTGCAGTTGCAATTTAGGAATCAAACTGCCATCATAGAAACAACCACATAATGCCTAAGGATGGTCCACACATGTAAATTTCTGTACATTTGGATAGCTTTTAAAATGTACACTCTTTTCACATATATATAACTTAAGAGATGTACAAATGCCCTTTGGTTGAGTCCTTTGAAGTTCATTTAATTTTTAATGTAGTCAGAATAAATGAGATTATTTCAATATGCTTAAGTTACAACATAGTCTATATTCCCAAAATATGACGAAATATGACTTCTATTCTCATAGAGACCAACCAATCAACAAGTTGATAATAAAGACATCAAATTTAGCATCCTCCTTTATTTTTATTTTTTGCTTTTCTTATTTAAGAAAGGAAACATCTGCGAAAACATTTTGTTACTCATTTCATATTTATTTATACAATTCAAATGACCTGTGATAAGGTTACCTCATCTCGTTCAAAACCCTAATTTTTCCATGGTACACAGTGGTGATTTTCCTTTTACAGTCATGAATAGATTTAGGGGTTGATGTTACAAATTGTCAAAAAATATGAAAATTAATTAGATTATGTGCAGATAATGTAAAAAAAAATTTTAATGTTCTAAAAAATAGTCATTCTTAATGACAAATTCAAGCGCTCCTATAAATTTTAAACATAATTAATTTGATAACTTGAACTGTAAATCTTACACTGTCTAAACTATGATTTTGTATCAGAACATGGATCAGCTAAGGCTTCAGCCAGAATTACTTATTGGTTTCATTGAAAGTTTTATCTTCTAGTACAAGGAGTTCCAGGAACTAAACCGCCCTAATATAACATTTGAATTTAATATACAAAAATCTGAAGAAGTATCTGTATGCATTTTTCTTTGCGATTTAACTGAAAAGGAGCACGGGTTGCGGAACAGAGTAGTGAGCAGAACGCGTGTCTGGATATGAGAGATCATCGCCACCCGCTGTCCCTCAGCATCACTGCCACAATGAGCACTCATCGTAACATTAAAAATGACACAGTCCAGTGCCAGATCACCATTTATAACACACACAAACGAAATGGAATCTCCTGCTTAAGAACTAGTGATGTTTCTTGTGCATTAGACGCTTACCTAACGAAAGCTATAAACAAAATTGGCAAAGGCAATAAGTGGTATTTAATGATAAATTAGATTCCCACTATGTGATTTTTTCCTAAGTATTGTTTTAGGTCATCTGTGGACATACTTTCAAAAATTTTCCAGCAATTAAACATCTGAACAGTCATCAGAGAATTTGTAAAGATATTGAATGTCACAGAAGTTGTACATAATGTAAAATCCTATTTATAATAACGCAATTTATCATACACATGGACAATAATATGGATTGTTCACCATGTTTTTACAAGTCTCAATCAGCACGGGGCAGTAAGCACAACTCCAGCAGGCAACATGCAGCTGTACAGGCAACAAGCCACACTGTATGACAAGACTACAACACGTTCTTGCATTCAAACACAGCTAGACTCTGAATGCAGGGTCCTCTAGATGTGTTTTTCACTGCTTATGATACGACACAAGCAAAGTGAGATGCTCCAGTAGCGTCCTTAGAAAAGCCCTTATAATATGTCTACCTGACACGTTCAATTGAAAAATTAATTGCTGTTGACTGCGGACCAATGATAGGCTAATATTCGGTGATATGGAAATATAAAATGTTGCCTTCTTAAGCCACTTTTTGTATTGTCTAATCAGTGCATTGCTTGTCTGCATGACTATGTATTTTAATTAGATGAATTATGATATGTGTTATAATTTTAACTATTTAAATATAATTATTTAGCATTATTTTATCATTATTTATTTATTTATTAAAATTGCCAAATATTGATATGCAATACATTTTCATTAACATGATTAACTAAGTAGCACATCATGCAATTAATAAAAAAAAAAAATGTAAATGGATTGACAGCTCTAATCCAAATATTAACAAATGTAGAAGAACAATTTACGTATAAATAACAAGAATACAAATGGGATCACCCTGAACTATCAATTTATTTCCGCTGCATTTTTAGTCAAATATTTTAGCTTTTGTGTCCTTGTCCTTTGTTTCACTGGCCTTTTTACTTTGTGAGGAGAGTAGTTCAGAGAAAGAAAATACAGTAGCCTCCAATCATTCCAAAGTATTGTCATTTTATGATGAGTGTGTGGGTTAGGGCTTTGAGTTGGTTTGTAGACTAGCCACATGGCAACCCTAATGGTTGACCTCTTAACACCCACATCATGTCTGTGCGTACGTCTGTGAAAAAATCCACAATGCTTCACCACAGGTCGGCCAGCCGATCCACGCGTCACTGATGGCGTTGAGAGCTGCGTCTGTCTAAGTCTTCCTAAATGTGCTGTGGTGTGTCTTCTCCCACAGCCTAACGAGAACTGGACTGTGTTGCTCCCACTGTTGAAGAAATTAAGCACCCAGTACGTCAGTAAAATACGCAAAATTACAGACAAGATTTTTTAGGGTCTTTTATGAGTCAAGGTCTGATGCAGCATTTGTCAACAGATAAAGTGAGGTGATACATGTTTTCTGGAAATGCTCTTAAAATTATTAGAATGTCTTGAATGGTAACTCTGGGTTACAGTGAGGCACTTACATTGAAAGTGAATGGGGCCAGTCCGTAAACGTTAAAATATTCACTGTTTCAAAAGTATAGTCACAAGACATCAACAATTTGATTGTTAACTTGATTTTAGTTTGTTAAAATCGCTTACTAATCTTTTCTGTGTACAGTATCCAATATCCAATTTCATAATTTTGTAGCAAAGATAATGTAACCCCATAAACCCTGAAACCCTAAAATGGCCTTAATAACTTCAATTTAAACAACAGCTCAAATAACACTGGTTTTGAAATAATTAATTGAAGTGCTTTTATAAACTTATAAGGTTCACATTTCTGTATTTAAACCCAACAAAAATTGGTCCCATTCACTTCCATTGTAAGAGCTTCTGTCATGTCATTCTTATGTTTCCCCCCAATAACTCTTATTTTGAATGTTTTTTGTAATCATTGTTATGTCTGTTTTCCTGGTTTCCCTCCTGATTGTATCCCAGGTGTTCCTTGTGTACTTGTAACTCCATGTGTATACATGGCAGTCACTTATTTCCAGGGGTTTCAGTACAGCGTAAAAATGTGACGTGGTAGTGTAGGCGTTCTCCTAATTCAAAATTTGCATAGTTCATATGCACTTATATTGCAAACGGTAACAAAAATTATTTATCGTTACTCGTTCTTTACATTAAAATGCTACCGCATCTTTTACAAAATCATCTGCCTCTGTATCATAGTAAAACAACAAAAACATTTACCGATTTCCCTATTTTGTCTTAGATTCTCCATGGCTGTTCCATCAGTTTGCTGTCGCTGTTATGAAAAGCCCGCGATGAAAATATGAAACGCCCGCGGAAAGAAGGCACTATAATGCGCATGTGCGCTGACCTGAAATTTGTTTTATGTCATGGCCACGCCCCTTGTGCGTCACTGTACTGAAACCCCTGTACTTTAGTGAATGCCGTGTATATATACTCTCTTGTTCTGTGTTCCTGGTTGATTTTTGTTTGTATTTAGTGTGTGATTAGCCAGCATACTACTGTAGAGTTTTGTTAACTTCTTTTAGTATATTGTGGCATTGTTGTATCCCCATCTTTTGTTTATAATTAAAGTTCTGCATTTGGATCCTCTCACCAATTTCCTTCAGAGAACCCTGACAGAAGAACCAACCTTGCATTATGGATCCAGCAGAACAGATCGAGCAGCTTTTCCAAGGGTCCACTCTTGCAGGGGGGTACTGCTTGATTCTTTTTTGGGAAACTGGCTGCTCAATTGAACTGGCATGAGAGATCCCTCAAGACAATTTTTTGAATTTGACTTAATGATCCTGTGAGGGATCTGGCCCCTTTAGACTATGATCGCCTGCCTCTAAGGATTTTATCGATAACATCATAAGGGCTGACCTTCTGCTCTCTACTCCGGTGGTCCCTTCCTTGGTGGTCCCAACCAAGATGGTCCCAGCCTCAGTGGTCCCTACCTCTATCCTCAATAGACATACCTGAAGAGGATGGGGTCTTTACGGAACACGAACTTGTGTATGTCGTCCTCATCTTTCATGGCTCCACCCTTCTAGTCTTATGTGGCTCCTCCCCTAGAGTCTCTGCGGCTCTGCCTGCTCTGCCTCCTGTCAATGCTGCGTCTCCGCCCGCTCCTCATCCTGAGCCTTCTGTGGCTCCGCCTCCTGCATCTCAGCCTCCTGCATCTCCATTGTCTGAGACTCCTCCAGCTCTGTCTCCTGAGCCTCCATCCCTGGCAGCTCTACCCTCGGAGTATCTATCTTCAGCGGATCCGCCTATGGAGTTGCCTCTAGCGGCTTTTCCCTGGTCACCTGACCTTCTGCCAATTCTATCCTGGCCTCCTCATCCTCAGCCATTTCCATCCTGGTATACTGATTCTCAGCCAGCTCTGCCCTGGCATATGGATATTCCACCAAATTTGCCCAGACCTCCAGACAGTCCACCTACTCCGCCTTGCCCTCTGGACCATCTGTCAGCTCCGCTCTGGGCTGTGAATCGTTCATCAGCTCTGCCTTGGCCTCCAAACCATTGGCCTCCCAGGCCGCCGAACACTGCTCGCTTGCTGGAGCCGCCACCCAACCAGCAGACCTTGCTTCCTTCCTGGAGCCACTTCCCTGGCCACTGGCTCTGCCCTAGTACCCTGGTCTATGCCAGTCTCCTGGCCCTTCATTGTCTACTGTGCCTCCAACCATAACTCACTATAGTTAATGTTTTCTTTCATTTAGACTCTTATTGCTTTCGGGCTTAAGGAGCCACCCTTTTGGAGGAGGATTGTGTGAAGTGTTTTGTAATCATTGTCATGTCTGTTTTTCTGGGTTCTCTCCTAACTCTATCCTAGATGTTCCTCCTCGTCTTGTAAGCCCTTGTGTATACATACCCTCTTGTTTGTTCCTGGTTGGTTCTTGTTTGTATGTAGTGCGTAATTAGCCAGCATACTGCTGTAGAGTTTTTTTTTTTTTTTTATTACCAATTTGGTTCTAACATTTTCCTTCATCGTTTTATCCCCTTTGGTTCATAATTAAAGATCTGCATTTGGATCTTACTCTCTCACCTCATCCCTTCACAGGACCTCTATATATTTTTTTGCTTTTTCTTTAAAAAAAAAAAAAAAAAGTAGGAACCAGTTTAAGAAATTTTCGTAGTAATCAACATTATGCTACAAATGCTGTCAATTGAGCTTCACTTGTATTGAACCTGGAATATTCCTTTAAATGGAGAAAGACAGATCATTGGTGTTATCATTATTTTTAAATGACATTTACTCTTCGATATTAGTTTTCGTTTCTTTTATATAGTAATATATGTAGCACAAACTCTGATTGGAACACATTCCCTTTACACCATAAGGCATCTTTGTGCTTAACCAAGATAAAAGACGCATTTATTTAATCTGTATATCACCCTCCCCAGTTTGTAAGTATATATTATTAGAGTAAAGTTTAAATATAGAGCCAATCTGATTAAGGCGTTTTATAATCTGTGAAAGGGATGTGACACTGAAGACATCATGGGTGTGCTACTTCTTCGGGTAAAATCTCTACGTACATTCTGGAACGATCGTGCAACCACACAAAATCGCAAACATGCTTTGTGGCTATGTCATAAACCAAGACTGTTAAAGTACTTTACATGCAGCTGGTGTCCCTGGTGTCCCCCGTGACCTGTAGCATGTCACTTGGCAGGGCTCTTTAATCTCAGAGCTGGTTTAGACAAGCTAAAGTCATTCTGTGAAAACCGCAGTGAAAAGGGATCCTGGCACTAGTATCCTAAAAAAATAGAAAAGTGTATAATTGTGAAGTGCTTGTCAAAGTAAATTTACAACTGGTTTATTTCTTTTCCTCAAGTCAAGCCACCAGAGCAGTCTAGTGTTAAATATATAATACAGATTTCATATTCAGTTATAAGCATAATAAAACAATATATTTTTATTATGATTGTGACAATCAATCCTTCCTGATCAGTAGTTAAAGGTAATGTTATTATCAAGGAAATGTGTTATTGTGGCAATTTGGAAATGGCATGTATTTTTACTGACATAGTCTTGAAATATCCACGTCATAGTTTAATTCATGAAGCCAGTCATCGTATTTCCGAATAACCTAAAAATACGCACTTATTTCATGCCTGCTCAAGAGAGCACTTGGCGCAGGTATGATTATCCCTCATGAGTCCAGACAGCAAGAGGATGGACAGCAGTGCCATAAAGTGGGTGGGCACCTTCTGACTTTATCCCTTAAACTAGAAGTGTGGAAACGAACTGGTCCACTTTTTGCGAGACTTGTGCGTGTGCTGAATATGCCTCCACCGACAGCAGTGAAATTACAGATGTTGAGTATGATGATGGTGAGCAATTCTTCACTAGACCGGCTGGTCCATTTGTGTCTTTCTTGTCATTTTATGATGATGATGATTTACATATGAAAACGTTTGAAAACCGAGGACTGTAGCGGAATTCTCTATACAAACCTATGTTTTAAAAGTTTGTGACATAACGGACAGTTTCTGTGCAGTCGAGAAGCGCAGGTGAATGAAGCGGCTAATCGATTGATATTTTCATTCAAACTCATTAAAACGTTCGGATGTTTGAAAGACGGGCTTTATAGGAGTGTTCGAAGTCAGAACGCGCCAAAAATCAAACATAATTTTTGGGATGCCTAAAAATTTTGTCTAGTTTGGTAACTCACATGGTTTTGAGATGCAGCTTATTAATGGTTTAGCCTATATTGGCTATAGTTTACCCAGAATAACCCTAGGTAGCACAGTTAAGTTATTGTTGATTTGATTGTTCAGTACCAAAAGCATTTGCATAGCTCCGGTTTCAGTGGAGAAGTCTTAGTAATAGGACACGCTGTTACAAGGTTTAAATTAACAGTAATATTATAAAGCTTACCAAAAACGTACAGTTAAATCTATAAAGACATGTTGTTTTCATTACAGCCCATGTACATCCATACATGTATAATTAGCCTACATGTATAATTAATAAGTGTGGCATATCAAAGTTATTTCAAAATAAGTGCATGAAGCTCTGTGAACACTGTGATGTAAATGTGAATGATTACATTTAAATTTTAAATATATTTTTTTATAAAGTTGGTTTAAATGAGTAGAAAGATGAGGCTCTAATACAAATGAAGGTACCTATTGATGAACCTCAATTTTCTATTGACCAAATTGGATTTCATTTTCTTGTAATATTGTGTATGGTTGATGTTTTCAGTCTTTTTATCCTGTACAGCTCTCTACTGCCCTTTGATGTGTTTTGCATGTGTGGCTATATGTGCTTCTGTAACAGTATTTGCATGAATCCATGTTTTGGATAATGGTCAAAGTTATCAAACACGACTCAATCGACTTTCCGTATGTTTGTCTTTTTTCGGAAGACATTTGTTTATGTGGAGATGTGGATTCCCTTGGAGGTGCTCTTTAGAATAATGTAGGTTGAGCTGGTTTAATATGAAAACAGTGGAGCTGTTATCTTACTGTTATCTGGATAGTGCGAAAATGTCTGAACTTCCCTAAATTGTGTACTGTCTGTTTGGCTGTTGCTATTACCTTCAGAGGGCAGAAAGAGGTAGTCCTTCAAATCAGCATGATTTGTTTTCACCCATCTGGAATATTGCAGAGGTCATGGCTATATTAATCAAGATATGCACCCACAATGTTTATTTAGTCAGGAGCAAAATATCATGAAAGGAACTACAAAATATTAACTTCCTCTTTTATACCAGCGCTAGTTGTGCCAATTCCGAAGCAAAAAGCATTTTTTTAACTGTCTTTCTCAAGTAGCAATAATGATGTCAGATCTCAAACCGACATGTTTTTGTTTTTATATTGTTCAGACTATATAAGAAAATATAACCTTCACAGATAAAGCTTATAATGGTGGAACAGTTTGTGCATTTCTGATGGCTTTAAATTATGGCTTTAAAGGTTTTTGATTGTCCAGCCAAATGTGTATTTTTACAAAATTTTAACAAAATGTGTAGTTACTGCATTTTGCCTCTGCAGGGTAGAATACTCCCATGCATTTTATGATAATAAATGGATGTCTCTATTATTCCATGAAATATACCATAAAATAAAATCTTTGGGAAATCATAAATTTATGCCACAACTATTCTGCTCTAAAGCCTCTCAATACAAAAAATACAGAAACCCAAGATGTGCTAAACCAGTTTAGCTTCAAAACCAAGACTTTATATTGGATATAGAGTGGTGATCAACACAATACCAAAATTGATTATTGTAGAAAAGTAAGAAAAAATGTAACCAGCTCTTCCACAGATTGACTGTATATCTGCGATATTCACCTTGCCAAATTAATGAATGGAATAGTCCATTTGCGGGAGTGTCTGGACAATTCCTACAAATATTGCATACAAATTTGGGACATTCTTGTAATTTATGAGGCAAATCTAATACTGCTCTAAAGAAATGCAATAAAGCAAATACATTATTTTATTTTAAGTATATGCTTTTCAAGCTGTTCACTACTGGTTTTAAAATGACAAAAGCTGAATAGGTAAATGGTTTGGTTTCTAAATGTTTCTTGAATTCACAGCACAAAACCCAATTATGTTTGGTATACAAATCATGTTTATTCTTACTGCAAGCAAACAAAGTTTAATGTAGTCAGAGTCATACTTCCTTTTACTTTAGTTCTGTTCATTTTTGTTTTTTTTAAGATGAGTGCAAGCCACGCAACCTTATCATGTTGACATTTATCTAATTTGTCTTGCTAGCTTCTACCAAGTGGCAGATGAATTTGCTGCAATATACTGCAGAATTTGATTGGGTGTACAGCCAGACATAAACAACTAAAGATATAGAAGGTGTGTTCTCTTTCGTTTAAAGTGTTGATCAGCCTATTCACATCATGTGCATTTAAATATTATATGAATAGGTTTATTTTATTTCCACAACCTTGTCCGAACATACCGTGACCCATTTTTGGGTCGCAACTCACCAGTTCAAAACCACTGATGTAAATTAATTTGCCTTGAATTGAAAATTTTCTGAGATATATGCATCACAAATACTGTAAGTAGAATAATATTTTGGGGAAAACAAATGTGGTGCTGGCATCAATGGAGTTCCTTTTATCAGATTAACACTCTATTCATGAAATATGTTTTGTCTGCTTTTTATTTTTTTTTGTCTGGTATAGTTCCTTTCTCTTAAATGTCAAACTGGACCACAGAGAGAGAGAGAGAGAGATTGTTGGTGGGCTAGGTAACTTGTGCTGTCCTGTCTCCAGTGTTGGGTCTCATTTGCATTAAATCCAGTATCTCTCTCATCTATGCATTGTGTTCAAGGCTGATGGCTTTATGATGTAAGGAGAACCACAGCCTTATTTGATGCCAGGCCTCCCAGACAGAGAACCGATAGCCCAAAGGGGCCAGAGAGAGAGAGAACTAGGGAGCTTTACAGTCAGAGTTCAACAGTGATGTAGGTCTACAGTATATGATGTAACCCTGTAACCACAATTAGTAAATCCTTGCAGTATCATAGGATGCCTTCTGCACTTTTCAGTTTAACTAAGTAACTTTTAACAAGCTTATTACTCATGATTTCAGAAATAGTCATTTTTTGTTTAAAATAATGAACACGCGCTTTCTCATCTTTTAGGTATGTAGATGTTTCATAGTCTTCCATGTGAGTGTTAACCAATATTACTCCTGGTTCCTCTGGGATCCAAATCATCAATTCCGGTCTCATGTTTTAAGGTTCCACGATTGCTCTCTTAAAACACTGGGATGTCTTCCTAAATGTAGTATACCTTGAAATCAAGCATTTGAATTTGCAGCTGGATCTGGGCCACTGGATTCATCTTTGTGAGTTTCTTTCAGATCATTTGAACGGTGTAATTACAACTGTCAGAGACGATACAGTTGTATGTAATTTTGGGTTTGAATACTGTACACATCTGTCAAATGGCAACCTTGTTCACAGTGCCAAAAGGCTAAAAGTTCACCGGCTCTTCCACGGTTTGACTGTAAATCTGCGGCATTGACCATGGTAATTTTCATTTTACACTTTGCCTTTTATGGTAAAAACAGAATAGTCCATTTGATGGAATGTCTGGATTAGTTTTTAAAAATCACATAAAGGTCTAGAAAAAAATAGTGTAATTTATGCTGCAGGTGAAGATACTGCTGTAAAGGAACTCAATGTGTGCTCTTAGAGGTTCAAAACTGGTTTTGCTTCAGGACACTGGTTACATGGTGAATTCAGCAACAGGAGGTAGAAAGTTCTGCTGCTGAAATCGATCTGTTCTTAACGAAATTCGAACCACTGCCCCCAGTGGTGGAAGCTAGAAGTGTTGTAAATTTTGTTGTAAATAATTTGTTACAGCCAACAGGTGTGCATATTTTATTAACCCTACTCCCAACCCTAAACCTAACGTCAATAGAGTAAAAATGTAATTTTACAGGAAAAGGTAACCTCTGAATCGCACTCATTATTGTTTATGTCAAGGTGATTACTTCCTAGTTTCCACTGGACCAGAACCTGAATCTCAGAGCAAGGTGAACACATTTGAATTGATGCATAAAATGTCTGATCGGGAATGCCATATGTCAATAATTCAGCAGAATAGGGTCGATTTGAAAGTATATGAACATTCGGATGCAGCATGTTGATTTGCTGTGTTAACATGTTTTTCAGGACCCAAATCTTACATTGGACATCAACTGCTGAGTGGAACGGTACCAAAAATGTTTTTTTGATACAAAAGTATACAGAAATATCCTTAAAATCAAGCAATAAAATGTCTTAATATTTACTGAATTTCAAATCGATACAATACAGGTTCATCCAACACTTTATTTTATGAAAGGAAATGTCAGTAAACTAGGGATGCACCGATACCACTTTTTCTCTTCCGATCCAATATCGGAAATCTCAGTATCGGCCGATACATATCCCAAGCCGATTCCAGTGTTGATTTTTTGCATAATCAGTTTAGAATATCTTTACATTATTGTGTGGAACTAATTGGGAGCACTCTTTAGAATGTAAAGAAACACAAACCTCTGACTACACATTATTTCAATGTAAATGTAGAGTTTATTAAGAAAAACTTTATTGTTTACTAGTATACTGGATAATGTAGCAACAAAATTAAACAATAATTTCAGTCTTCAAATCTTCAGTAGAAAGAAACCAGAGTTTTATTTTTGCCTTTATTTTTGCCCTTCAACTTGCATCTGGACTTCAGATCAGATTCAGATCTCTTTTTTGTTCAATTTAGTTGTAAGATATCAGTCCACTTTTCATTCACACAGTTATTTTTTTGGAACCCATTCAATTTAAATCCGATACCTAAATCGGAGACAATACCGATTCAGGTATCGGATCGGTGCATCCCTACAGAATCATTACATAATTATTTATACAATTCAAATGACTCAGTGTTAGACTTAATGGTAAGGTTTAGGTTTGGGTTAGGGGTTAAACTTGAAAAATAACATGGTTGGTTTGTCTATATTTTTTGATGGAAGTAAAAGTTGTACGTTGTTGTATGAGCCAATCTCGTTCTAATTGTTACAACTTGTCATGCGACCTGGTTGGGTGAATGAACAAATAAAGAGTCCTGCCCCAAACTCACGCCATTGATTGAGTCAGTGTTGTTGTGTCAGGCGGGTCAGGATTCTTAAACAAACAGAGAAATTGTTATGGCGGCACAGAGATTTAATGTTTACAGTTTTTGAGGAAATCAACCTATGAATGGTTTACTTATAGTTGTCTCTGCGTGTTAAGTTGGGACAAGAGAAAGTATTTTAACACTGAGTTACAAACTTCAAACTATGAAGTTACAAACTTAGGCTTCAATATATTCTGGGTCATATTTATTTTATCTTGCGTAGTTTAGTTCATGTTTTTCGAGTGCCAAAAGGCTAAAAGTTCACTGGCATTTCCACAGTTTGACTGTGTATCTGTGGCATTCAACGTGCTAAAAAACGAGTTAAAGGACTTAATTATTTCCTCACCGAGTTCCACCACCTGCTGTGGAGAACACAATGTTTGGTCTGGAGACTCAGCCGAGAGGGATTTATGGGTATCTTGGCATCCTTCCTCTCTCTCATTCCGTCTCTTTCAAAGCTTGTGAATCCTGCTTATTTGACAAGAGCCAAGAGCAGTCACACCATGGCCTGTGCGATATCCGGAGTGTTTTGTTTGTCATGGCAGCAGTGCGAGGGGGAAGTCCCCAGGGAAAATTACTCTCTACTGATGCTTTGCGGCGGAGATCTGAGCCACATACGAGCTTCTACTGGCTGTCCGACAATACATTGCTTTGCATAGCTTGAAAAACAAAGATTTTGCCATTTTGATGCTTCTGTACAGGACACACGACAGAAAAAAAAAAGAGGTGTACATTTGTGTAAGAATTGTATAAAAGTTTCAGTTTTGTTAAAAATATGTTTGTTAAAAAAAGAAAACAGTTTCCATATATACCATTTTTTTTTCATCCTCTTGTTGCTCCAAATTTGTACAACTTTCTTTCTTTGGAGTTTGGACCAATATAAGTGAGTAAATGATGACAACATTTTGAGTGAACTATCCCTTTACAATCCAGCCTGTTTTCATTTAAAATATGTGACTGTGGTTTATTACATGCATTGCAGCAGTTCTGCAGTGAACATTTCCTTTGAGTAGCACTAAAAGCTAATTAAATAGTATCCCAAAGGTGTCTAACTCAGTTCCTGGAGGGCCACAGTCCAGCAGAGTTTAGCTCTAACCCTAATTAAACACACCTGAAACAGCTAATTAAAGTCTTCAGGAGTGCTTGAAGATTACAAGGAGGCATGTTAGTACAAGGCTGGAGCTAAACTCTGCAGGGCTGTGGCCCTCCAGGAACTGAGTTTGACACCCCTGTACCAAACAGATGAGGTTTAAGTTTAATAATATATCGGGGGCCTGGGTAGCTCAGCTAGTAAAGACGCTGACAACCACACATGGAGTCGCAAGTTCGAATCCAGGGTGTGCTGAGTGACTCCTATCAACCAATCCTCCTAAGCAACCAATTGGCCCAGTTGCTAGGGTGGGTAGAGTCACGTTGGGTTAACCTCCTCGTGGGTGCTATAATGTGGTTCTCGCTCTCGGTGGGGTGCGCTCAACAAGCCACGTGATAAGATGCACGGATTGACGTCTCAGACACGGAGGCAACTGAGATTCGTCCTCTACCACCCAGATTGAGGCGAGTCACTACGCCATCACGAGGACCTAGAGCTCATTGGGAATTGGGCATGCCAAATTGGGGAGAAAGGGGAGAAACAAGTTAAATGCTCTATTAAATTTTAAACCAAACCCACCTCCCTACCCTAAACCTTAAACCTAAACTTAACAAATAGTGTCATAAAAAGCAAACATCTGAATCAACCACATAATTGTGTGGTACTTGCGTGCTCTTCAAGACTCGTACCATTGTCCTTTACATCGCAGGTAGGGTTGCTCCGAGACCAACATTTTGGCTGGTACCTCTGTATCGATACTAAACCGATACTGTAATCAACAAATAAAAAGCCTCAGATTTTTTTATAAAATGACACAGAAAATTACTTAATTAAAAGAAGTGTATAAAGTTTTTCAGACACAAATTATGCTTTTTCCGTTCAGATTTTTCTGGATACCATGTTACATTTTTTAATTAAATGTTATGATCAAATGGTGTTTAATCAAATTGATACATGTAGTTTTAATCAAATGAAAATATATGTATTTATTTACAAGAAAATTTTATTTTATTTTTGGTAAAATAAAATGCTGCACAAGTATTAATTTTTAATAAATTTTTTAATTAATTTTTATTATGAGTATTATTGCCATTTTTTAATATAGCATTTTTACACAGTAGTTATATTTTTCTGTTTTCAATTTCACACCTCCATTTGAATGGAACTTTCATGTTAGCGGGAGTTTATATTTTTCTTCCTATTTTTGATGGGTTAGTTATATCAAGCTAACCATTAATGCTGGGATACTCCTAGGGGTGTTTGATCTCAAGTTTTTTGGAGTCCACTCCGATTCCTGACTCCAGCTGTTGATTGAATCGACACTTCGACTCCTTTTATTTTCAATCAGGATAGTTTCAAAATTCAGGGCCATCACCAGGGATGGCCATTAGTGGGTAGTGCAAAACTTTTCGTTTTTGAATAGTCATTTGATCTCATTTAATGTAACATGAGATCACATTAAACTCTAATGATGATGCGCGAGAGCAGCACTGCAGTTCGCGCTTGACTGAGGAGAGGAAGAATTACACAGATCGCAGTCCAGATGCACTTTCCAAACAGCTTCAGGTGATGTAGATCGCAAAGTATGAGGGAATTAAAATGCAAAAATACAAAATATGTAAATATAGAAGCACTCTCGTTGTTGAATAAGTGGAGCTGGAGCTGCCCCTCCGCTGAAGCAAAACTTGCGTGTCGAGCGTCTTTAAAGGAAACACCCCAATGTTACATCTTAAATGCAGTTTTAATGCGTTATATCTTTATTAAAGTTCAAATAATACAGAAGCAGATCATGTAAATAAAAACAAACTCTGAAACTGCCATTTCTCTGTGTGGTCAGCGCCTCTTCTATGAGTTGTGCGAATCGTCCCTCGAGCATGCATGCTTAATGCAGCTAGATTATAACGTGATGGCTTGTGACTTATTGAATCTTAATATATGTCACTGTGCATTTCTTATCTTGAAGAAAATTGACCATTTACATTTATGCATTTGGCAGACACTTTTATCCAAAGCGATTACAGTGCCCTAATTACAGGGACAATTCCCCCGGAGCAACCTGGAGTTAAGTGCCTTGCTCATGGACACAATGGTGGTGGCTGTGGGGATCAAACCTACAACCTTCTTCTTACCAGTTCAGTGCTATAGCCCACTTCACCACCACCACTCCAGACCATTCACCTGAGAAGCAGCGTATACGATATTTAGACTTGCTTTTAGAGAATAGATCTTGAATATAAGTGTAATTTGTCTTTACTGCACTCGCAGAAGAATAACTGAGTGGAAAAAATACACTTATATACAAAATGCACTTACTGTATATTCAAGATTAATTATCTTAAAGCAAGTCTAAATATCTTATATGTTATATGTAAGTAAATGTATCTTGTTTTAAGGATTTTTAGATCATTTTAAAATGTAAAACATGACAAAAACACTTGATAACAATAGGATTTTTTGCATTGAATTTCTTTAGTGAATTAAACTTAAAAAAAATATATATATTTTCCTTTAATTCAGTGAATGAGTTTGTCCTCTTTGTTTTGTTAGTAAGCATGTTTAATACAACCTTTTAAGTCAGGGCACAAGCAGAATAATTGATTAATCTTTGCAATAATCGTTGAATAGTCAAATAATCGTTCTAATTATCGTTAGATTAATCAATTATCAAAATAATTATTAGTTGCAGCCCTATTTAATATACTGTATGTCACCTTACAAGTCATGCACTATAGTAAAAGTGTTTTGATGTCATAAGATAGCATGGTGTGAGAAACAGGACCAAAAGTATGTGTTTATGAAATGATAATCTGCCATTTTAAATTGTGATTTTTGTGAAAGTGAATATAAGCAATTGTTATGTAGCACCCCTAGTGTTTATTTCACCAGGAAACTTCTGCGATGCATACGAGTCATTTAAAAATAATTTTACAAAAATATAGATATAGTAACGTGATTCTGAGAAACTGTGTTAAAATCTGCCATCATTGTAAAAGGATCTACAGTACATAGTCAACCAGAATGAACCTCATTATCGCAGGGATTAAGACAGCAGTAAAAATATGCCAGCCACAAATGTAACTCTTTGCAAAATCACTGCCAGGGGGGGCCACTTTTTGCAACATAGTTTAGTGTGAAGACTGTGAGGGTCATTATGATTAACATAGTTAATATTATTATTTTTATTGTATTTTATTTTATTTTTTTACATTTTGATGTGTAGAAGGAGATCTAACAATGCAACGTTAATGGCAGCATTAAAGTTTTAGCTTAGTAATGAATTTACCATTTGCATATAGAAAAGATGCTAAAATATCAGCCTTTTCAATAAATGGAAACTGTTAGACATAGACATTGGTTATTTAATCATCTTCCTAAAAATCAAACAAAAATGAATTGTGAACATTCATAATTGTATTTGTTAATGCATTTAATTAATAGCGTTATTATATATAGAGTGGATCAATTGAACCCCTGCTCATAAATGTAATAAAATGTAAATGTGCTTATTTTGTTATTGTTAAATTAGTCGTAAAATTTGTTTGATGACACTTGTGGACCAATAGCCTACAGGCTGTGTGCAAATTTGCTATAATTTATATCTTTTTCTTATTGGATATGTGTTTTAAAGGTAAAATCGTAGACTGTTCATCGGTATGTTTTCAACTCACTTATATACAATTGTTTTTTGCTACTTTTATTTATTATAAATTATTATTATCATTATTTTTTTAATTGAATGTTGCTACTCTAATCTATTATGTTTGATCTTACTTGACAACATGCGAGTCACTGCCACTGCAATGAAATACAAATCCACTGACACAAGATGCAGGACAATCTGGTCTAAATAGATAGTGTGTACATTTATTTTTGACATTTTTTTAATTTGTGTAAAAATTCCAGGTTTGTCCTGATCCAAAGATCTGGGTGAAAATCTAAACAAGTTTTCGACAATCTTTTGGAAACTGAATGCCACTTAAAAATATGATACTTAAAATTTCCAAAAGTCCAAAATAACGCACATTGTTACGCACAACGCATAATGTGTTACAAATATTTTTTTTTTACATATTTCTCCACAAAACCCTTTAATATATTTGTTTATTCAAAGAAAGTGTCTGTCTTTGCATGGGGGATGGGAAGAACTGTGTGAGCAATTGTAGATAATAGCCCTCATTTGCAAGGCATTAGTTGCCCGTGTTTATTTATTTATTTGGAATTCATCTGGAAAAGTAAAATGAACCCAACAGACATGTGACTTGTCTTTATTGCATATATACACATTTCTTCACATAAATATTATTGTATCTTATATTTCTACTGTACAAGTTTCACACTTGTCTCCACAAAACCATTTAAAATATTTTATGCTAGTGTTTATTAAAAGAGAGAGTATGTCTTTGCTGCTGACATGAGATGGGAAGAAAAGTGGGATCGGGGAAAGGTGGTATAAAATCCACATCACATGCAAAATCAACACCAGAGACCGATACTCTACTGTTCACGGCATTTCTGTTAACAATACAGTGATATTCCAGAATTGATCAAGACTACCTCCCTCCCAGCCTTTACCTGAATCAAAGCCTGATTTTCACTAAGCACCTCCGATTACCATAAGAACAAAGTTTACTTTGCGTTATAATTAATTCCCTTTTTATAAATGTTTTATTCCACATTTAAAATACATGGTTTACGTTTATTAAAATAAAGTGTATGTCTTCATGACATGAAATATGGATAAAAGAGTGGGATCGGAAAAGAACGACAGATATCTGCTTAATGGTTTAGAGCTGCTAATGACTAATCAACGCTGTGATTGCTGCAGTACTAAACCTATTCTGGTTGAGTACCTACTGTGGTTAGGTTAAATAACTCTAAGATTTCTTAACTTTGTAAATTGTAGTAAAACTACAATAAACAAGTAAATCTTAGGTTATTTACCTGATCTAAGAATTGTTTTGCAGTGCTGACTTTCTCTAAACTGCTTATCCTATGTTTCCTCAGCTCTTTGCCATGTCTATCGCCTTGGCCTACGACGAAATACCCAAGTACCAGCACCGAGACCCAGTGACATCTAAGGTGCTGCTTTGTGACCAGTGCCCACCTGGCACGGCCGTGGAGCGCCACTGCAGTGCAGAGGAACCCACTATTTGTGGCCCCTGTCCAGAGAAACGCTTTGCAGAACAGTGGCACTGGGGAGACAGCTGTCAGCATTGCACATCTGTCTGCAAAGAAAGGCAGATGGTACGGAGGGAGTGTAACAGCACTCATGACAGGCTCTGTGAGTGTATTCACGGGTATCACCTGGTTGTGGAATTTTGTGTCCGACACACCACCTGCCCGTCTGGCTCTGGAGTCGTAGTGCAGGGTAAGTACACTCATCACATGTCAACAATACTACTTTGCCAATAGTATGTGGACACCCCCTTTTAATTAATTTCTAGGCCCCTTAAATTGATAATTGTCCCAAAGCTGAAAATTCTGCCATCATTTACTTAGCCTCAAAGAAGCCAGGCACCATTTCCCAACATCACTGATCACACTGATGCTTTCGTTTTGGAATGGGAGCAAATACCCACAGCCATGTTTCAACATACAGTATAGTGAAAAGCCTTCCCAAAGGAGTGGAAGCTTTCATAGCAGTAAAGGAAGGACCAACTCCCTATTAATGCCCATGGTTTTGAAATTAAATGCTCAACAAGCCCAGTTGGGTGTGGTGTTTGGGTGTCCACATAGTTTGGGCCATATAGTGAATGTGCTTAAAGCTTATTCATGAATTTAAGAGCACCGCTGTTCCAACCACTGTGTCTAAACACATCACTCAGCCATCTCACAGATTTGCCAGACATCTCAGTCATTTCTCACGGATCAATTTCAAACATCTCATTCACCAGTTTCATACATTGTGAGAATGTATTGCTTCAGTCCATTTCAATTATAGTTATTGGGGAGCCACAGAGGTTTGAAACTCAAGCTGGTTTCTGTGTCAGTCAGCTGACCCTCAATTAAACCCACAATTTACTCATATTCCTTGTTTTAAACATTTTAAATCTGTTTCAAGGTTAAGAAAACACACTCATTTCGAAGGAACATACACTCGCAGTTGGCCAATATCTCCCCTAAGCTTTCCCCGGCAGTCAGAACATTTGGATGCATGTATGTGTTGTCAAATCGCTTGTTAATCATGCTATTTGTTGTGTCGGTTGAGAAAGAGTGAAGTGGCTGAATTCCAAGAGAGCAAGTGGAAGTTATCACTTCTGCTGTTAGTAATGGAGTATTTAAGTGACAGTGCTGTTCATTAAATGGAATAACACTGTGGGTTGTTATCACACTGGCCACCCCACCCAAACATTAGCTATAGAAGCTAAGTGGGTTGATCTGACACATTCTTAAATTTGTGCATAATCCCAGATGTTTTTTTCTTTACCTTTTGTGAATCTCTGTGAATTACAGTCTTCCTAGCCCACATATATCACATCTTAAAAGGGAATTAACAGACCTATACCTCACAATATTATGAAATCTGATAATCACCAGTGAAGATGGCAAGGTTTTGTATTTTCGAAAAAATAAACATCTTATATTTATACATATACATTGTGGGGTATAGTCACATATTTGTTGTCAATATATGCTTTTCTTTTATAAAATGTGAACCACAAATATAAGTTGAGCAGAAAAACATTCCACCATAAGATGGCAACAGAGCTCCTTGTGTGCATACAGTTTATTGAGGACCTGTGCAGCCCTCTTCTGGCTGATTTGATTCTGTGAAATAACTAATATGCAGACAGACAGATGGAATGTGCTTATTTTATACAGGCAAGCACCTCTTACACCTCTTACTTATATCAAAAATATAGTTACTCTTTAAAAATGCCAAATTTACTTATTTAAACACCTACCTGGTCACTTAAATATCAAATTATGCAAAGTCATTCAGAGATATGACTCATTTTTGACCTAAAAATGTAAGTGACTGGTTCCTTGTAGTCATGTGTGACATTTAGGTGAATGTGTGAAGTGAATCATAAAAACATCACGTCATATAACTGTCATTGTGTTGCTTGCCAAACTGTGTGGGTGTTCAGATTGATTTAGATGATAGGTGTAACGTTGTGCTGGCACTGGCAATGACGTGAAGATGAAGAACCCAAGTGCAGTTTATTTACATACGTGAAATCCAAAACTCTAACTATAGACATGAAGTAAACAATTAACATGAACATAAACTTGGTTACATTAACAATACTTGACAAGAGACAATGGCAAACAAAAGGGCTTAAATACACAGACATTGGGTAAAACAATAACAAGAAAAACAAGAAATAGACAGAACTACACACACACACACACACACACACACACACACAGACAACAAGATATATAACAAGAATAATAACCTTAAACCAATGACAAACTAGAACTGATAATGAGTAACAAGACAATAAAACAATGAACACAAGACACATGAACATGGAGGAAACAGGAATCACATGACTAGGGATACAGGAACTAAACTTTTCAAAATAAAAGACATGAAATACATGAACACACACATAAACATTACAATATGTCACAATGTCTCAATTCTTACAGCGTTTTACAAGTGATACATGACAGACAATTTTACATTCTCAAAGATGTGGGTGTTTAAAAAGTGTTATTTTCTATTAAAAAGGGGGAAATTACCTACCTGTGACTTGTTGAAAGTTCATGTTAATGCTTTGTCCTGTTTACATTAGATCACTTAATGTTATTGATGGACCAGTAGGTATGTTCTACTGAATAGAGCTTTAGTCATATGCAAGAAAACTAACATTTCCTAATTCTACTATATAAATATGACCTTTTATGCAGTTGGACACCAGTAATAGATTTTGATAATAAATTATAATGTAAAGGGGTGGGTTAATGTTATTTTTCAGAGGAATTCCATAAATTTAGGTAGTTTAAATTAAACTCTTTTAGGATGTTAAAAGTGTCCTGTGGTGTGACATACTATACTTCATCTTTAGCTATTTTTTATACCATTTTGACAATTAATTTAAAGTTATCAGATATGCAGCTTTGATGCTCATATTACTGTAATTGAGACATTACATGTAATGTACTGTTTCTTTAAAAAGGCATTTCTCCAACCGTACCCATTTACAATAAACTAGTTAAGTCAAAATGTGATTAAAAAGGGGGGGCTAAGATATACATTTGCTCTATATAAATATACATTTTAACCTAATTGATGTCAAAAAAATAAAAGTCCATGGACATGGTTAAGTCAACTACCCACATACCTTCTTTGCAGAAAAAGTTGGACTAGGTTTTGCTATTCATTTGTATTATAATGTTACATATTGTAATTGTGCATGTTGATTGTGTGTTTTGTAGGCACACCAGAGAGGGACACAGTGTGTGAGAAGTGTCCTCAGGGTTATTTCTCCAGCACGTCCTCATTTATAGAGCCCTGCTTGCCCCACAGGGACTGCACTCGAATGGGTTTGAAGACCCTCATAGCAGGCACAGCCACCCAGGACACACTGTGTGAGACTGAGAGTAAAGACTTCACCATTGACTGCTCCCATCAGCACACAGAGTGTCAAACTGGTAAGATAGATAGATAGATAGATAGATAGACAGACAGACAGACAGACAGACAGACAGACAGACAGACAGACAGATAGATAGATAGATAGATAGAGTGAGTGATTGATTGATTGATTGATTTATTAATGTAAAATGTCAGAATACTAGTAGAGAGAATTATTTATTTCAGCTATTATTTCTTTCATCACATTCCCAGTGGGTACATACACTTAATTATTATTTGGTAGCATTGCCTTTAAATTGATTAACTTAAGTCAAACATTTTGGGTAGCCTTCCACAAGCTTCTCACAATAAGTTGCTGGTATTTTGTCCCATTCCTCCAAACAAAACTGTTGTAACTCTTTGAGCTCAACTTTCTGTTGAGTTTTTTCTGACTCAACAGAAAAACTGTTGAGTCAGGTTTGTAGACCTCCTTGCTCGCACATGCTTTTTCAGTTCAGCCCACAAATCAGATTGAGGTCAGGGTTTTGTGATGGCCACTCCAATACCTTGACTTGTTGTCCTTAAGCCATTTTGCCACAACTTTGGATGTATGCTTGTGGTCATTGTCCATTTGGAAGACCGAGCTTTAACTTCATGGCTGATGTCTTGAGATGTTGTTTCAATATATCCACATAATTTTCCTTCCTCATGATGCCATCTATTTTGTGAAGTACACCAGTCCCTCCTGAGCAAAGCACACCCACAACATGATGCTGCCACCCCCATGCTTCACAGTTGGGATGGTGTTCTTTGGCTTGCAAGTTTCACCCTTTATCCTCCAAACATAAAGATTGTCAATATGGGCAAACATTTCAAGTTTTGTTTCATCAGACCAGAGGAAATTTCTCCAAAAAAGTAGGATCTTTGTACCCATGTGCACTTGCAAACTGTAGTCTGTCTTTTTTTGTGCCAGTCTTGGAGCAGTGGCTTCTTCCTTGCTGAGCAGCCTTTCTGGTTGTGTCGATGTAGGACTCGTATTACATTGGATATAGAAACTTGTCTACCTGTTTCCTCCAGTATATTCACAAGGTTCTTTGCTGTTGTTCTGGGATTGATTTGCACTTTTCGCACCAAACTACATTCATTTATAGGAGACAGAATGCATCTCCTTCCTCAGCGATATGATGGCTGCATGGTCCCATGGTGTTTATATTTTCATACTATTGTTTGTACAGATGAACGTGGTACATTCAGGCATTTGGAAATTGCTCCCAAGGATGAACCAGACTTGTGGAGGTCCACAATTTGAAATTTTTTTGAGGTTTTGGCTGATTTATTTAGATTTTCCCATGACGTCAAGAAAAGAGGCACTGAGTTTGAAGGTAGGCCTTAAAATACATCCACAGGTACACCTCTAATTCAGTACACCTCCTATCAGAAGTTAATTGGCAATAGGCCTGACATTATTTTCTGGAATTTTACAAGCTGCTTAAAGGCACAGTGAACTTAGTCAATGTAAACTTCTGTCCCACTGGAATTGTGATAGTCAATTAAAAGTGAAACAATCTGTCTGTAAACTATTGTTGTAAAAATTGCTCATGTAATGTACAAAGTAGATGTCTTAAATTACTTGCCAAAACTACAGTTTGCCAAAATGAAATCTTTGGAGTGGTTAAAAAAACGAGTTTTAATGACTTCAACCTAAGTCTATGTAAACTTCTGACTTCAACTGCATGTTGTAAAACCGTATATGATCTTATACATTTGAGTCTCACAAACAAAGCGAGCTTGCCTCCAAAGTCAAAATTTTCTCCCCAATTTGGAATGCCCAATACCCACCACTTAGTAGGTCCTCGTGGTGGCGCGGTTACTCACCTCAAACCAGGTTAAGGAGGACAAGTCTCAGTTGCCTCCGCTTCTGAGACTGTCAATCTTTGCATCATATCATGTGGCTCATTGTGCATGACACCGCTGAGACTCTGCACGTGGAGGCTCATACTATTTACTACGATCCACACACAAGTTACCACTAGAGGTCGACCGATTAATCGGGCGATTTTTTGCATTTTTTACATAATCGGCATCGGCCAATATCCACGCATATCAAGCCGATTATTAGGCAGGCGCATCTGTGGGCAGCCTAGTGTTGTTGTGGAACACGTGTTCGACGCACGCTGCCCCTAGAGTCATTTTCCAGCAGCGTGAGCAGACCTCATCCAGTGCCTAAGGAAGGAGCTAAGTTCCTTGGAGAAAACAGTAAGGGTTAAATTTGTATAACTTCTTTAGATTTAATTAAAAACTTTTGATACGTTACTGCCAACTTCAAGAAAAAACGTGACAAACGCGATAGTTGACATGACGTTCGGCTACTTTGGATATTGATAGCGTAGTTGAAGTTGCATTATCACAGCAGAAGGGTTGCTATCATGTCACAATAAGCAAGCAAGAATTTTGCAATTACAGACAGTGAATCTGAGACTTTTATTTGTTCTGTTTGTGTGTCTTATATTTGAGAGGGTTGTCATTCAATGCAGATAAATAAGTAATAAAAATATACCAACGCAGTATTGAAGGACTGCCTTTGGTAAGCTCGGACGTTACCGGTTCTGCTGTCGGTACTGGAGAAATTAAGAAAATACATTCTTTATTGCTATAAAGAGAAAGTTATTTATATCGCCAGCCATTTCTATGTATAATAATATGAAACCATTTGTCTGTGATGCAATTTAGCTATCCGCAGTGAGAGAGAGAGAGAGAGAACTCGCTCACGCGGTGCCACAGCGAGCACAACACGAGCCCAGCATAATGAGTGACAGAACTAAACATTCAAACATAGCCTGGTTTAGATATGTGATTATTAGTCTGATTTTATTTTAGATTTCGCCTTCCAAAGATTATAAAAAGAATATTTATACATAAGCCGCATTCTGTCTAGCACAACTTCCTTCCCTTCACAGCGGTGCACTGACATATAATATATATATAACAAAAAGAACCGTTAAGAATACCGTTGAAGTACCGGATCGATAAGCAGTATCGGTAAGATAGTAATACCATAAAAACCTTAGCGATACCCATCCCTAGTTATGCCTGTGCTTCTCTTGGATGCTCTGAATATTGGATTATGTGTCTGGATTGCCTCTTAATTAAAGCTGCATTTGGATCTCAACCTTCGTGTCTCGGAGCAGTTCGTAACACCTGCTTTGTTTATTTAATATATTTGTTATACATTATTTATACAATATGTTTTTACATTATACATTTTTAATTTAAGTGTACAAGTGCAGATTGGTCAAGTGTTCAATAAATGTATTTGTTGAGAAATGTTGTCTATCTTAAGTAATTATGTGTGTTTCATTTTATCTTACAAACCTTTCAAATAAAAGGTTCAAATAAGAGGTTAAAAACAAGCACATATCGGCCAAATATCGGCCAAAATAAATCGGCAGCATTAATCGGCCATCGGCCGACCCGGATTTCAAAAGATCGGCATCGGCCTGAAAAAAACAATATCGGTCGACCTCTAGTTACCACGCATCCCATTGAGAGCGAGAACCCCTAATCGCGATCACGAGGAGGTTACCCCAATTTGACTCTACCCTCCCTAGCAACCGGGCCAATTTGGTTGCTTAGGAGACCTGGCTGGAGTCACTCAGCATACCCTGGATTTGAACTTGGGACTCCAGGGGTGGTATCCAAAGTCTATTTTTAAAAATGGGGATGTAGTTTTATTCATTATAGCCAGACAGTGCAGTCGGATTTTGTGAGGTCTTGTAAGATGCACCCTATCATTTTCTTTGTACACTGCCAGCCATTGGCCTTGTGGTAAAATGTTGATGGACAGAACGTTTAGCCAATGAGAAGACTTTGTATTCTGTAACGAGCTATCCTGTGATGCATTTTGTGACGCACCTGTCTTTCAACACAGAAGTTGCTTCTGCGTCCCGCAGTGTTGCTGTAGTATTATTATATTATAAGTACTGATTGTTGTCTGTATGGCCGTCCATCAGTGTAATGTTTGTGTAAAATATTGTTTTTGGAGAAAAACTTGTGTGCACTTAGATATTTACCCACAATTTTGAAATAATAAAACACATTTTTAACATTATGAAATTGTGTGATATTTTAAAATAATAAAAAAAATAAAACAGATTGGTTTAGTAGATGTAGTATATGTAAAAGTATCTATAATAGCTTCCTCTAGCCCTCAGATCATTTTGTTACCAAGTGACTCTTTGGAAACTCAAAGTGGCCGTTTTAGGTTTTGTCCCTAGTGAGATAAAAAAGCTTGCAGGAACCTAATTTTTTTGTTAGATTATCCACAGTTTTTAAGCATAATTCTGTAGACTTGTGGTTTGAGTACATTGTATTTCTGGGTTGCTCTGGCACATTTAATATTATTTTTTTTAATGATAAAAAAATTCTTCCATTACTATATAATTCATCTTCTCTAACTTTTTGTTTTTTAAACTTATAACAATTCTGAAGACTTGCCCCAAGTGTCTTCTTTCATATGATTCCACAAATGTGCCCATACTCTAAAGGGTTAAGGAACAACAATCATTGAAGTTCGGATATGTCATTTTCATGGATTGTGCTAAAAAAAAGGAATATGTATCAACAGGATTTAAAGTAATCTCAAATTCCTAGTTTTGCAACATCAGATAAATCATGATATTTCATGGGAAAATGCTGTGTAAGATGAAGTGGTTTAAACCTGTTTTACCAAGTGTATTAATTGGTGCATTTAAAGTTTATTAATTGATACCAAGTGTAGTAATTGGTGCAAATAATAAATTTCTTTGGTAGTATTTTCACAAGTGATACATTTGAAAAAACTCATCAACCATATCATCAAAAAGGGACAGCACTGAAAAGTATTGTGCAGTAAATAGCGTTACAGAATTCAATAGTGCATTACAGTACTGACAGAATGGCAGTGTCATTTTCACTAACAAACTATTTGATTACACACTGGACATATATTACTGGCATTTTGGATTTTGTTGATTGGGCAGTGTAATGTAAGTATATTGCCTTTTGTGACAACTTTATAGTAACAGAAGTTCCCCTTCTGTCACTCACTCGACGTTGTGTTAATTTAGTGACACTAGGGGTCGCTCTTGAGAGCCCCAAACACCTCCCATTCTTTGAGAAAAGGCCAATGGCAATTGGCGAGTGAAATTTGCATGCCACTCCCCCGGACATACGGGTATAAAAAGAGCTGGAATGCCCACTCCATTCAGATTTTTTCTTCGGAGACAAGCAGTTGTACTATCAGCGAGCTGAATACTACTGCTGTTCCATTCACCTCTTAAGAATCATATTCTGTTAGATATACGGCACATTTCCAGTGGCTTTCTCTCCTTCTGCACGACAAGTGCAGATTTCGCTCCTGGGTGCTTCAACAGAACTAAAAGGGTGTATTATCCAGCTAAAGAGTAAATTTTCTCTATTAGATAACACACATTGACGTTGAATGTCTTTTTAAAGACGCATCTTTATAAAGATGACTTTCTGTCTTTTTGATTCTTGGATGTGGTCGTTATCTCTCCGCTTCCGGCAGCCACGGGCGCTGCCTCACGTGTCTGGGCAGCGATCACACTGAGGCAGCATTTGTGAATGGTTCATGTTCTCATTGTGAGAATATGACCATGGCAACGTTGCGGTTGCAGCTTTCCTTCATCCAGGGGAAAGGCCCAAGAGGCCCTCCTCTTCAGTCGCTAACCCTCCCTATGCCAGTTTCACAGAGCAAGGTAAGTGCTTTGAGCTCCCCCTCAGCACAGCCGCCTCAGTTTGAAGCAACGTTCCTCGACACGATGTTGTCTGCTCCCCGTGAGGCTCCAACCCACGAGAACTCAAGTCCCGAGATGGGCATGGTGCTGATGTGGCACACATTGCGTATCTATCAGCCTGCTCTGACACCACTGATTCAACCCTTGGACAGACCTTGTGTTTCTATGGGCAGGAGTTCCCATACAGCAAGTGTCCAGATGAGTATTGGTCACCACAGACGCCTCCAAATTGGGCTGGGGCGCCAACAGACACGTAGCCGCCGGTTCCTGGTCAGGACCACGACTGTGTTTGCACATCAACTGCCTAGATTTGCTGGCTGTACTACTCGCCCTGTAGAGGCTTTTGCCGTTTATCCAGGGCAAGCATGTGTTGGCCGTGTACGCTCTTGTCGCATGTCGCAACACACCCGCCACCGCCTCTGGAGTCAGCAGCGGCTGAAGTCGTTGCGGGCCAATCATACTCACACTCAATGCCACAGCGGACACACTGTCGCAGCAGGCAACGCTCAGTGGAGAGTGGATGCTCCACCCCCAGGTGGTCCAGTTGATTTGGAGTCAATTCGGCAATCGGCACACAGCTGGCCCTGGGGGCTGCACAAATACGCATTCCCCTCAGTGAGCCTTCTTGCACTGACCCTGTGCAAAGTCAGGGAGGATGAGGAACAAGTCACCCTTGTGGCCCCATACTGCCCCACCCAGACTTGGTTCTCGGACCTCAAACTCCTTGTGACAGCACCTCCCTGGCAGATTACTCTGAGGAAGTGCCTTCTTTCTCAGGGATGGGGCACAATCTGGAACCCACGCCCAGACCTCTGGAACCTCAACTTCTGGCCCTTGGACGGGATTGTGGAAGACCTAAGTGGCCTACCACCAGCAGTTGTAGACACGATCACTTAGGCCAGAGCTCCCTCTACGTGGCAGCTTTTTTGCCCTGAAGTGGCGCCTGTTCACGAACTGGTGTTCTTCCCAAAGTGAAAAACCCCAGAGATGCGCAGTCGGGTCAGTGCTTTCCTGAATTCAGGAGAGGTTGGAGGGGTGGCTGTCCCCCTCCACCTTGAAGGTATACATAGCTGCACACCACGACGCAGTTGACTGTAAGTCCCTAAGGAAACACGACCTGATCATCAGGCTGAATCCTCCCAGGCCATGCCTCTTCCCCTCATGGGATCTCTCCGTGGTCCTCCTGGGCATTTTGAGAGCCCCATTTGAGCCGCTAGAATCAGTCAAGCTGAAATCCCTCTCCTTAAAGACAGCCCTCCTGATTGTGCTCACCTCCATCAAGAGGGTGGGGGAACTGCAAGCGTTCTCTGTCAGCAACTCTTGCCTGTAGTTCGGTTTTGCAGATTCTCATGTGATCCTGAGACCCCGATCGGGCTATGTGCCCAAGGTTCCCATGACCCCCTTCAGGGATCAGGTGGTGAACCTGCAAGCACTGAACCGGGAGGAGGCAGACCCAACCCTGTCATTGCTGTGTCCGGTGCGTGCTTTGCGCACCTATTTGGATCACACACAGAGCTATAGATGCACTGCGCAGCTCTTTGTCTGCTTTGGTGGACAGCAGAAAGGGAACACCGTCTCTAAACAGAGGCTTGCCCACTGGATCGTGGAAGCCATTGCATTGGCGTACCAGACCCAGGCCATGTCCGCCCACTTGCGGTTCGAGCACACTCTACAAGGAGTGTGGCATCCTCGTATGCACTGGCCAATGGCAACTCTCTAGCAGATATCTGCAGAGCAGCAGTCTGGGCAACACCCAATACCTTTGCTAGAATTTACAATCTCCGGGTTAAGACGATTTCATCCCGTGTTCTTTCAGGTACAAACAAGTAGAGTTCGGTAACATGGAAGAGCTGGCCGGGTGTATTGCTTGCGTGTAGTGCCTTTCCCCTCCCCTGAGGTGAAAACGTAAGGCTTTTACCCCCAGTCGAGTTCACGAAGTTGTGGACCTTGGATGTCCTTCCTCCCTAGCCCTATAGTTCAGCGGAGGAGTTTGCAGCCAGCCCCACTACAGGGTCTAATGTGCCCTGTATTGGGATAGGTGCTCCACAGGTGCCGATAACTCCGGTAACCCCTGTGATGTATATTCCATGGTACGGTCTCCCTGTCGGCGGACCTGCATCTCCCTTGGGCAGAGCTCTCTCTGCCCCCAGTCGCTGTGTTTGTAGAGTTCCCCTCCCTTTCATGGCGGGACATACATGTTTGCCACATGTTGACCTTCCATTTTCAGCAGGTTGTGGTCTCTGCGTGGTCTTTTCCCCCTGAAAGAATAGGAAAGGAAAAGAACACCTTCCCCGATGCGTATGATAGCATCAGCCGAATCTAATACTCTGTGGAGAGAAAAACATAGAGAGAAAAGGGAGCGGCTGGCGCTGTCTGCTCCCATGCTAGTTACGTTGTTTTCCCCCCTCAGGGATGTGGGGAACTACATGACGACTTTTGGGGCATTGGGGGAGGTTACGTGCAGACTGATGCTCCTGCTATTGCGCACGCAGCAGCTTGCTTGCACCTGCATCAGTAGTTCACATAACAGTTCAGCTGTTGTGCCGTTTTTCTATAGGGACCCCTAGTGTCACTACAGCAACACAACGTCGAGTGAGTGACAGAAGGGGAATGTCATGGTTACTGTCGTAACCTCCATTCCCCTCTTGCCACAACACTGTACTAGCCGCTGAAATGGCCGGACCTCCTCAGCACAAAACCTGAATGGAGTGGGCATTCCAGCTCCTTTAATACCCATATGTCCAGGGAAGTTGCATGCAAATTCCACTCGCCAATTCTCATTGGACTTTTCTCAAAGAATGGGAGGTGTTCGGGGTTCTCAAGAGTGACCCCTATTGTCACTACATAGACACAACGTCTTGTTCCCTCCATCAGGGAATGAAGGTTACGACAGTAACCATGATGATTTTCATCAGCACCTTTGGGCAATTTGTTAATGACACGTATCAAAATGTTTATCTTGCATTTATTGGCATTGAATGAACTAGTAAATTAATACATTTTAATTTGAGGTGTATATGTTGATGTTTTGGTGATTAAAATAAATGTCCTCATTAGGTGCCTGGGTAGCTCAGCGAGTACTGACACTGACTACCACCCCTGGAGTCGTGAGTTTGAATACAGGGTGTGCTGAGTGACGTCAGCCAGGTTTCCTAAGCAACCAAATTGGCCCGGTTGCTAGGGAGGGTAGAGTCACATGAGGTAACCTCCTTGTGGTCACGATTAAGTGGTACTCGCTCTCAATGGGGCGCATGTTAAGTTGTGCGTGGATTGCGGAGGGTAGCATGAGCCTCTGCATGCAGAGTCTCCGCGGTGTCATGTACAATGAGTCACATGATAAAATGTGAGTATTGACAGTCTCAGAAGCGGGGGCAACTGAGACTTGTCCTCCACCACCCAGATTGAGGTGAGTAACTGCACCACCGCGAGGGCCTACTAAGTAGTGGAAATTGGGCATACCAAATTGGGAGAAAAGGGGATAAAGAAAACAATAAAGAAAATCAATAAATATTCTCATTGCCAGTATTGGGTAAGTTACTTAAAATAACTATAACATTGTAATCAGATTACTTTACAGATTAGTTCATCAAAAGTAAACACATTACTAACTACTTCACTTTCAAGTTTAAGCTAACACTTAGGGATAAAAGGTTGTTGTTTTTTTGCTCATCGATTTTAAAATAGTTTCTCCTTGTTCATTGTCGCACACTCAGCATACACTCAGCACCACACGTTTATCACTTACAATGACTTATCAGGGGCATACACCCTTCAGTTGTCACAGAAAGGCAGAGCGATATACAGTTGAATATAATTAATGTTTTAATTTCTACATAAAATATACTATTTTAAACCAAGATATGTTCTTAAAATTAACTAGAAATTTAGGTTAAAAAAAGTAATTAGATTACAGTAGCAATTACTTTGTTATCAGATTATACCAAACTTTGCACACTACATGTCACAAAATATATTTTTCCTATGTAAAAGGAAACATTTACTCCCCCAATGGCTGCAGAAACCAGAGACCAAAAAGTGTGACCAGTTTAAAATGTTGTAATAAATGTTTTGGAAATGTATTGGTTACTTGTGAAAATAGACATTTTTGTGAAACCTGTTGTCATTTATTTTGTCCCCAGTGTAACCACAAGTAATGTGCATGTTCTGACTGAGGGGATTATCAGTTTTGTTGGAAAGGTCAAAGTAAAGTCAAAATATACTGAATTTCCTGAATTCTTAAGAAAAAACTAATCACAGAGGATTTTAAACATGAAGGATGGTGCACATGTCTGGCAATCAGGCCACGTGGGAATGCTTGCAGGCACTAATTGAAAAAAATGCAGGTGTTTGACTCATGGGAATCAAATTTCTTGTTTTTCCAGTTTAACTAATATTTTTAACAGTTTACTATAATTAACAGTTACTGTCAGCAATTTGTTGATCCCATAAGTCTTTACTCCTATATTATGTTGACATAAATGTGAATGTAAACATTCATTCTTTTTATGTTATTTAATTGTTTCAGATATTGAATTTGTATAATTTGCCATATTTGTCAAAAAGAACAATAATGACAACTACTAATTTATCTTCATCAGTATAGAAAGGGCTTGCTTCTTTCAACTTGTAACTTGTTTATTTAGGGCTTATGTAGCAAAGCAGTTGTTATTGTAACATTATGTGAAATTTCATTTGGTAACAAAATATAACATTATAAATGTAAAAATCTAGTACATACCTTTTAACCTAAAATGTAATATAAACCTAACCCTAAAGCTTCTAAACAAGACACCTGACAAGTTGAGCAATCTTGAGTATCCACATTTAGGATGGAACAGTTAAACCTGTTTTTAAATCTTTACAAAGACTTAACTGCTTTCAACACATGGAAACATGTTACTTTTTCATGTTAAAACTTGAGAACCTATGGGCATACAAACTAGAAAGCAGCTAAACAGTTATCAGATATACTGATGTAGTATGTGACATTGGAATGTAGCTGTCTGGTTGGTATCTGTTTTTGTTTCCATTTGTGCATAACCATGTGATGAGTATTTATGTGCTTAACATGCTTCTATTTTAACAACACTTCCCTGCCCCTCTCTTTTATATCCTCAGACATCACACTATGTGAGGAAGCCATTTTTCACTTTCTTGCATCTCCTCCTTTGGCCTCCGTCCCTGTGGAGCATCTGTCTGAGAGTCTTCCAGGACGCAAGGTGGACTGGAAGAGTGTTGAGAAGGTGAAGAAGAGCTGCAGCCCTCAGCAGCAGATGCTACACCTGCTCCGCCTTTGGAGAGAACAAAATAAAGACCAAGACAAATTTTTCAGCATCATTCAAGGTCAGCGAGTCACTGCGGCCCATACAGCGGGGCCGATTACTTAGAGAAAAAAAGACAAAAAAACAAAACATATGTAGCAACACAAAAGTATTATTCTCATTTTAAAAATACACTACATGGCCAACAGTATACTGGAGTGAAAAAAAGGCCATATTGGTGGGGCAGATTTATGCTTTGAGTGCTATTTTCTTATTTACTGTTAAGTTATTCAAAAGAAAAAATAATTATTTCACATTGACATAAGTATTCAGACCCTTTGCTATGACACTAGAAATAGCTCATATGCATCCAATTTCTCTTGATCATCTTTGAGATGTTTCTACACTTTGACTGGAGTCCACCGGTGGAAAATTCAATGGATTGGACATGATTTGTAAAGTCACACACCTGTCTTTATAAGGTCTCACTGCTGAAAATGCATATCAGAGCAAAAACCAAGCCATGAGGTCAAATGAACTGCCTGCAGAGCTCAGAGACAGGATTGTGTCGAGGCACAGATCTGGGGAAGGCTACAAAAACAATTTCAGCTGCATTGAAGTTTCCCAAGAGAGCACAGTGGCCTCCATAATTCTTAAATGGAAGAAGATTGGAACAATCAGGACTCTTCCTGGAGATTGCCGCATGACCAAACTGAGCAATCGGGTTGAAAAGGGCCTTGGCACATGAAAATGTGTGTATACACATTTTTAAGTGCAGCCTGCACGGATCAATCACGAGAATCAAAGTATCACTTACCCGAATGTTACATTTTTGACAAAATGTTGCCTATGAGAACACATTTTTTAACTCTTGATGTGATGGTCATGACAACAGCAAAGTTTATGATGGCTGCTCATGTAAGCTCCAGTGCACCAAAAAATCAACCGCTGCAAATGATGAGTACAACGATTCCACCGAAGCGTTAAGATTTACATTACTTTACCAGCAATATTTTGCAGTTTTTAAAACATAAATCTCAGCGAGGGATAAAAGAAGAGTTGTTGTGCTCTATCCATCACTGATAAGCATGGCTCATACTCTCTAGAACTACTATACCCATCATGCTTACACATAGTACAACTTTATTGTCTATGCATCTCTGGTAGGCAAACCTCCCACTCTCTAGAACTACAATGCCCATCATCCATTACGTATCCTCCTCGAAGTTTGCACACTTATTTCTCGCAATACACGGAAAGGTGAGGTGTACAAAAGCAACATGTTACTTTATTTAAAAAGTACCTCTGATATTAAGGTCTTTACTTGTTACTCAAAAAGTAATCTGATTACGTAACACACGTTACTTATAATATGTTACCCACAACACTGCTTGGCACTACAGTACGTTTAACAGCAAGCAGTGCAACTAATTTCTCCCCAATTGGTGTCAGTTGGGGCTTGTTGCATTTCAATATTTGGACAAAGTGAGGGGCACATTGGAGTTCAGAGCAGGCAGCCTGCTGATTCTCTGCCCCACATGCTCGTAGCTACCAAACAAAATGTAATGGGGTTTTAGCAGTAGAATAATAACATTAAAAATAACAACAATTTACCAGGCCTCCTTTTAAATACATGTGTCAGAATTGTGGACACATTTACTGGTTAACAAATGACATTAATGTTTTCAAGTAGATTAATATGAATATCTTATGAAGACATGGATTTAACCACTGGAGTCATATGGATTACTTAAAATGCTTTCAACTTTATTGCAAAAGTTAGGGGTAGGACCATTTTCTGTTTCAGCATTACAATGCTGAGCACAAAGCGGGGTCCATAAAGAATGGTTTACAGAGAGAAACCCACTGAACAACTTTGGGATCAATTGAAATGCCAGTTGCAAGCCAGGGCCCATAGCCAAACATCAGTGCCTGACCTCACTGATGTTCTCGTGTCTGAATGGGAGCAAATCCCAGCAGCCATGTTCCAACATACAAAGATAGTTAAAAATACTGCCATACAATGAGAAAATGCAGTAACTACAGCAACACTAAAACTAGGAAAAATGGCTTCAATGTGTTTTGATTGTCCAGCAATTATAAATCCAGTGGATTATAAAATAGTCTCATTGTGTTTTCTTTGAATCTGAGTAAAGGTGAGTCAAGATCCATCTGTCATAGGACAGATCATAGTCCAAGAGAACCAATTTCAACTTTGACAAAATATGTAGTTACCAGTGATGGAAAAGGCACATTTTTTTTTGGTTTGTTTGTTTGTTTTACTTACTTAAAGTACTGCTACTGAAGAAATAATTTGCTTGAGTACAAATAGAAGTATTGAGAAATATTATGACTCAAATAAGAGTAAATAAGTAGTTTCCAAAAATCTACTCAAGTTATTATATTACAAGTTACTTTGTGAAAGTTATATTTTATATAGCATATACGCTTCCATTTTTAGAACACAAAGACATTTTTGTTCTTGAAAGAAATGGATGCTTCCTTTCACTAAGGATGCTTTTAATTGATTAAAATTTCTGCCAAAATCATTAATTGCAAACTATCATTATTGTTTGAAATAATTGTTTTAAGTGGTAATTATTCATTTTTTTCTTTACCTGTGATGGCAAACTTATACGGTGTCACCTATTCCTTACAAAAACTTTCTTAAGTGCTCATTTGGTACTCAAGAAAATGTTCTTATTAGAACAATTGAAAATGGTTGCGCTACCATGTGAAAATCACAGTACAGTTGGTTCTTTCCCCATTTGCTGAGGTATTGAGTTCTTACAAGTTGCTTTACACTTGCAAGTCAAATTTTGGTTTTAAAAATAGGCAAAAGAAACACATTTCTCCTGAAATTCTATTTACTCAAAGTCTTTTGTTTTAGAGAGATGAAGGCTATTACATGCATTACTGTTTTGAAAAAAGAATATCTAACCAGGATAGAGAGGGAAATGGACAGCCTTGATCTCAGTCTCTAGTTTGAGAAACAGACTCATCACAGGTCCTGAACTAGCAAATTCTAAATGCCAAAGACCTGCATCGCTGCAAGAGGATTCTTGGAGAAACAGAAAATGTTAATAATACAACATTTATTTAAAAAAGAAATTGTAATTTGTAACATTCTAAATGTCTCTAAATTGTCTCTAAACTACACAATGTGCATTGTGACTGAAACACATTCCTATTTCAGGTTTATTCTCATTCACGTATGTTCAAGTATATTGGCTATTAAGTTAACATACTGTACAAATCTAATATAATGCAATATCATAGAGGAAATGTATCCTCTATGATATTGCAGCAATTATCCAGATATGGAATGAGATTATTAAGCAAACATGCCAACTGGATAAAATTAGTCAAAAATTAACATTTCACATGAGAGATATGATTGATTCAAATACTAAAACTGGCTGTTCTGTATATGTATTATTGTATTACAGTTGTAATAATAAAGTCTTAATCAACATTATGGTTAATTAACATATAATAATATTATTATTAAGTAAATTGTAGCATTTGGTTTCATTATGTTTTGTGATTTTTCATACCTTCTTTATATAACATCCCTTGTGCAATTTTGGCCTCTATCAGGTGAGACAGGGCAGGTAAGTATAGCACAACACCATGAGCGAGAGTGCAAACGGTTACGAAATTTAACACTGGAGTACAATACCGAACTGTAATGTGCTGTGAAATAATGTGCAGTGAAATGTCAAAAGAAGATCACAATGTATGTATTTGTAACTATATCAGATATTATTAATAAAACACCGGAACTTTTTGCATCCACATTTTTAATTTCGGGGATATTTTTGTCAATTTCGGCAGCATTTTTTCCCCCGAGTCCCCATTCATTTCTGACACTAGTGGCATTGCATCTAAGGTATTTAAAAGATTCATATAGTAGCAAGTAAACAAGATATCCCCACATATATGTCAAACTACATTGTGTTAATGCATACGGGTATAAAGGGAGGGAATCATGCATCTGTTCATTCAGGTTTTGCACTGAGGAGCCGAGAATAAGGTTCGGCCATTGCACCATCTCGTTCCCTCCATCAGGAAACGGAGGTTACAACAGTAACCTAGATGTTTCCCGTCTGCCGCTCACTACGACGTTGTATCGAGTGAAGTGACACTAGGGGTCCCTATTCAGTCATGCCATGCGTTGAACCGTGTACGTGCGCTTGCAGGTCCCCAACCCTCTTGAAGGAAGCGAGCTTTGAGCTCGACTGATTCTAGCGGCTCGAAGGGGGGACTCTGAAGGCCTGAAAGGCCCACTTAGAGATCCCATGAGGTGAACAGGCATGGCCTGGGAGGGTTCAGCCTCCGGGCGCCTCTAAGGAACCTGATAATCAGATTGTGCTTCTCAAGCGAAATCTTACCGCCCACTGCGTAGTGGTGAGCCGATATGGCAGCCACATAAACATTTAAGGTGGAGGGGGACAGCCTCCCCTCCAGCCTCTCCTGCAGAAATGAGAGCACTGACCCGACTGCGCATCTCTGTGGGTCTTCAGATTGGGAAGAACACCAATTCACGAACAAGCACCACTTCAGGGCGTAAAGCTGCCTGGTGGAAGGAGCTCTGGCTTGGTTGATCGTGTCTACGACAGCAGGTGGTAGGCCACTTAGCTCTTCCGCATCCCATCCAGGGGCCAGGCGTGGAGGTTCCAGAGGTCTGTGCGTGGATGCCAGAGGGTGCCCCGTCCCTGAGAAAGAATGTCCTCCCTCAGGGGAATTCGCCAGGGAGGGACTGTTGCGAGGAGCATGAGATCCGAGAACTAAGTCTGTGTTGGCCAATAGGGGGCCACCAGAGTGACTTGTTCCTCGTCCTCCCTGACCTAGCACAGCACCCGTGCAAGTAGGCTCACTGGGGGAAATGCATACTTGCGCAGCCCCTGGGGCCAGCTGTGCGCCAGCGCGTCTGTCCCAAAGGGAGCCTCCGCTACGGAGTACCAGAGCGAGCAGTGGGAGGTCTCTTGGGAAGCAAACAGGTCTACTTGTGCTTTGCCGAACCGCTTTCAGATCAGCTGGACCGCCTGTGGGTGGAGCCTCCACTCTCCGGATTGCGTGCCTGTCGCGACAGCGCATCCACTGCCGTGTTGAGGTTGCCCAGGATATGAGTGGCGTGCAACGACCTTAGTCACTGCTGGCTCCCAGTATACGGATGCCCACTTCCCTTGCGGGGCAAGGGCTGCATCTGTGACCTTCGTGAATACGCGAGGGGACAGGGACATGCCGAAGGGGAGTACCTTGTTCTTTTACGCCTGTCAGTCGAACGCCAACCATAGGAAGGGTCGTGTCGAGGCAAGATAGAGACATGGAAGTACGCATCCTTCAGTTCTACCACTGCGAACCAATCTTGATGCCGGATGCAAGTTTTTGCTTGAGCATTTTGAACGGGAGTTTGTGCAAGGCCTGGTTGAAAACTTGCAAGTACAAGATCAGTTGTAAGCCGCCGCCTTTCTTGGGTACAATGAAGTAAGGGCTGTAGAAACCCTTCTTCATCTCGGCTGGAGGGACAGGCTCTATCGCGTCTTTGATTAAGAGAGTCGCGATCTCCGCATGTAGGGTGTTGGTGTCTTCGTCGTGGGTTTGGAGGCAATGGGTCTGCATCCGGGGTGCCGGGACTGCCGAAGTGTGGCACCTGGTTGCTGTGAGAATGGCATTTGCGGGCCAGATGACCCAGGGAAAGAAGAAATCGCTCTTTTATTGAGAATGTGGGTAAATAAGGTTAAACAAAGATTGTCCTCCCGGTCCTAATTGTTCCTAAAAGAGGAACTAATCGTCAGGAACAGTAGGTAAAAAGCAAAGTGTAGTGAAGGAAGCACAACCAATCAGTGATCATAAAAGGCTATTTTTGTCTTATGTATGTTTGTCTTTTGCCTTGAATACAGGCCTAAAAAGTAAAGGGATTTGGAACCTATAAAATTATAAAAACCATTAAAAGACAAAAGTGACATCAATGTTTTGTATGCCCAAATAGCCCATCAGTTATATGCATGGTTACACTATTAAAGGTTCTACATTAGAATTTCACTAATTATATAATGCCATATATATATATTCTATATGTTGATTTGAATTAGATTTTCTACACAATTGTTTCAGAACTAATTAATGTACAGTACATATCTTTAAACCCCCTTATCAACACTAATAGTGTTTTGAGTTCAGATCCTATGTACATGTATGGTAAGGCTATTAAGGCTTCCATATCAGAATGTCAGCATCAAGATGACATAAAAATGTATGGTCTTTAAAAGTTTAAATTGGGTCTTTTGAAAATGTTTAGGATGCTTGAGACCACAAAATAAATAAATAACTTAAGATGTTTACAATAACTATTTGCTCTTTCAATCTCTCAATGCCATTAATTTTATAATAAGTTAAATACGCCTAACATTTTAAAGGTGTACAAATTTTTTCCTCATTAAAGGAAACTCCTAAAGACATGAATTGTAATTTTGCAACATACGTATGTACGGTAGGAAATCATGAGCACTCACATTAAACTGAAGACTCCAGTCATATCAGTAACCTTATAAAAGCTGTTTTATTCTACATGGAGAGGGTCCGCACATGGGGGCTGACATGTTAGAATCACATGACCAGCCGAATTCTACTCGCTTAATTTCAATAACTGCACTATTATTTAAGACATTCACTCATTGATTAAAGTGATCATGGCTGACTGTGAATAGTGAATTTCTACAATTGCATCTGAAACTGAAAACTATTTTAAATTATGCTGCATCCAAGCCGCTAGGTGTCAGTGTCCAAGATGACACAAAGACAAAAGTTACTGAGTGAAACTATAAGTTGGAGAAAACTACCAAAATGTGACAGTAAATTAGAATAAGGATGTCTTGATGCAGAGGTGCAATTTAGATTAAGAACCTGAATTGCATATATGCAGTGGTTTGTTTCGATGCCTTTGTATTTGGAAATCAAATTTAGCTTTTAGTGAATTATCCATAGCGGTGTATGAAAAATAATAAATTGAATGATAGTTTTATAGTTTTGAAAGAGGCTTTAAAAGAAATTGATTGAGAGCTAAGAATATAAAGAAGAAAGGCTTACTAAATTATTGAGTAGTTTTTAAAGGGGTGGTTTAATTTTCAAAAATATTTTTTTTAAATGACAATTAAAGTTTTTTAATGCCAAAACAGTCATATTTTAGTATTTTTTCACCCACTTTCTGAGGTTTAGAATTAAACAGGCCTTTTTTCTGCTGCACCTTTAGTACTACAATGTTTTAACTTTAATTTTAGAATATCAGTTTTTTTATTTATCTTCTTTGTAGTACTAACATACTCCTCCCTCTTTCTCCTAGGTGTGAACCATTGTGAGCTGAAAGTATCGCGCTGTGCCAGCATGAAGAACCTCACCCTGGGAGACCTGTTGGTCTTGATGGAGAGTTTACCTGGTGAGAAGGTGAGCGAGGAGGACATTCAAGCCTTGGTCCGCTCCTGCCCCTCAGAACGATACATCCTGCAGCTCCTCCACTTGTGGAAAATTCAGAATGGAAGTCACGACCTGTCCAAAGCATTAGCCCACAGCATCCGCAAACTACGCTTGAAAGGTGCCCGTCGACCCTTCCTCAAAACTCTGAAGAAGATCAGTCGAATCATTAGTGTGCCGTCTATACACCGAATGTATGAGAAGATGATTGTCAACATGCTCCAGGACAGCATGTGCTTCAAAACCAAACTGTACAATGATTAATTAAACATTATATGGCCAAAAGTATGTGGACACCCAAACACCACAGCCATTTGTGCAGCCATATGTGTTGAACATTCCATTTAGAATCGTTGCCATTAATAGAGAGTTTGTGTTCTCTAACAGCTTACACCCTTCTGTGTACACTAGATGTTGAAACATAAATGCAGGGCTTTAATCCCATTCAGATATGAGAGCAGTAGGGGTCAAATCTTTCAGCGGTCAGTGTGACCTGCACATTGGACCTGTCACAGCCACAGGCAGATACCAGACACAACTTAAAACTGGTGCCGCTGTATTCATGCTTCAAATTAATGTGAGCAGTGCATCACTTCAAAAGCTAATAGATCCCATAAATAATCAATGATGTCTATATTGGAAGAGTCTGTTCCTGACAAAAAATGTATTGTATTACCATGAAAAGCCACCCCTCCAAAGTTGTGGCAAAATTGCTCAAGGACAACAAAGTTAAGGTATTGGAGTGGCCACCAAAAAGCCCTGACCTTAATCTGATAGAGAATTTGTGGGAAGAACTGAAAAAGCATGTGCGAGCAAAGAGGCCTACAAACCTGACTCAGTTACACCAGTTCTGTCTGGAGGAATGGGACAAAATTCCAGCAACTTATTGTGAGAATCTTGTGGAAGGCTAGCCAAAACTTTTAACCCAAGTTAACCAATTTAAAGGCAATGCTACCAAATACTAGCAAATTGTATGTAAAATCCTGAACCACTGGGAATGTAATGAAAGTAATGAAAGCTGAAATTCTCTATTCTATTATTCTGATATTTCACATTCTTAAAATACAGTAGTACTCCTAACTGATCTAAGACAGGGAATGATTTCTACAATGTCAGGAATTTTCAAAAACTGAGTTTATATGTATTTTGCTAAGGTGTATGTCAACTTCTGACTTCAGCTGTACATACTGTAGTTAAGACAACATGAATTATACAGTGATTGCATAGGATTTTAAAAGTTATTTCAGCCAATAGAATAGCTTTGTGATCTGAGGCAGGTGTTACTTGGTGTGGGTTTATTGTGTAGTTGATATTTATTGTCGTCTTGCGGGACACAAACACATACACTTGCAAAGCTGAAAGCACACAAATCTCTAGAATGTCCTTATATGCTGTAGCTAGCATTAAGATTGGTCTTCATTGAAATTAAAGGGCCTAACAAACTGGTTAATCATATGGGGGAGTCCACATACTTTTGGCTATGTATGACTAAAAGAAGAGTTATTTAAATTAAAATAAGTTGTAAATAGTATTGTTTTTGGACTGATAATGAGCTAAAAAGGGGGGGTATTTGGGGTTACTGCTTTTGTTGTGAAGTTGCTTCTTTTTTTTTGGCTTGTTTAATGTTTTCTAATAATTGTTTTACAGACTACAATACTAAGAGTTAGATTCTGAAATGGAGATTTAAGCCAAGTCCTGAACATTCAGAGGACAATGAGCCTGTTTACATGCACAGCAATGTACTAATAACTCCTAGAAAACTGCTTGTTTAAAAAAATCAGACTATGCAAGAAAACTGTGTTTATGTGATATTTGAAATATTCAAGTTATTCTCTGATATTACAAAGGCGTTTACATGCAACAGGAAATCTACTGTAGGTAATGGGCAAAAATCTACCCATGTCGATCGGTTTATTCTCAAGCCTTTTTTAACCTTACACCCCTATAGCGATAAAAGAAAGCTGTTTATTGCGCTTACGTGACTACACACGTTGTCGGTGTAAGTAAACATGCTCAATGAACTTTTTAGTCCAGGCTTTTGCTTGACCTGCTATGTCTCTTAAACTAAACTTTATTTAAGCTGTAAATAAAGGATGTTGGATGTTTTTATGTTTTATTTTTACTGTAATTATATTTTGTCAGGTTTTGTTTTTTTATCAAAATTTTAAAAAGAAAAAAATATTATTTATCAATTTGTCAGGAAACTGGACTCTAGAACTGCAGTACATCATTTGTTTTTAATTTAAGGAAATGTGTCAATGAGACTATATTGACGTTTTCTACAACATATTCTCATAATGAAAGTGATGGGGGAAAACTAAAGTTTTAAACTCTTATAGATTGTATCATAAAGAAAGGCATCATTTAAAAATGATATATACTATACTGGATGGCAATCTTAACGCTCATGTTCTGTTGAGATTGACTTTAATGTTTTTGTGTTTGGGGTCCCAGAGACTGCATGTAAAATTAATAATAGCTGCAAATTTATACATGTTTTATCTTCAAATTCTACAATATACACCAGTATTTATTCATGTTTTATATCTGAGGTTTCTAAGAACCTAAACAGATGTAATGTAACATGTAGTATGGAGGACGGACAAAGCATATTTTCAATATGAAATGCTGTTAAAAGTCATGAGGTATCCATCAGAAGAATATTTTTAAACTATTAAAATGGCCTCAAACAGAACATGAGGGTTACTAGAAGCATCACATTGTAACAGAAAGTGTGTTAGGATGTTATGAAATATTTTCTGACTTTCATATATTGATGTACTGTATTTCAGAGGCTTTTTTAAATGTTGTAAACATATCAGGCTTGCTAAATCTTTAACACTAATGCTGAATCCTAAAGTCAAGCAAGTTGTTATTGTTTTCTCCTAAATGTACTTATTGTATGATGATCTTGTTTCCATCTCTAATACTCATATGATATTTGAACATATCTTTGTACTGATTTTTTAAATTGAGTTTTGTGTTACTCACTCTTCCTAACTTAATCACTCTTCCCATTTCTGACTAGGTATTCACTCGCTTTGGTTCATTGAGAATATGTGTCAATTACATGACACTTGTTTTTTTTGTATGGATCTATTAATTTATTCAAAAATACATTAAAATGAAATCCCAACACACAATAACTTGGATACACTTTTTATATGAAAAGTACATTTTTGATATCTAAATAAAATTAATTTTGATATATTTTGGAGGGCATAAAGTAAAAAAATGTCAGGGTGGTACAACCATCCGGAGATCATAATTAAGAAAAAAAGCCTCAACAGAATGAGAATCTTGCATAGAAAACATCATTCATTTGTTCAATATAATCGTATCATTACTACAGAAAAGAGAGTAGTGAAGACGTTTTAACAGTGTTAATATATGATTACTATTTGAAACATTTTGTCTAGCAAAACAAAGTCAGGTGGTGCAAACAACATGCTAAAAGTCATTAAAATAGGAAAAATTATATCACAGAAAAGGGCACTTCATGTCAAGGTCAGTAATTAACAGATCATTTTAGATGACCTTTTTCTTAAATGGCAGAGTAAGCCATGTTGTAAAATGTCAAAGGGCACAACAACTCCACTCAAAACTAACTATGCCTATAACTATTACAGTAACCATAGTTTCATCGTGATATTTTGTAGTAAAATCATAGTACACACAAAATTAAACATGGTTACTAGATTAAAACGATACTATTGTTAATTGCATTAAAACCATTACTTCCGCCAAAAATATGTTTAAAACTATATTACTATAGTAAAAACGTGGTTCAATTTACCTGGATCAAACCTTTATCTCAACTCCCCTACAGTCACCATGACCAAATCACTGCTTGGAAATGAACATTTATATTCACGTTTAATTATTATTATAACAGCAGTAAAGGAAACATTAAGAGTGAAAACAGGAAACAGGATTGGAAAAAAAGGGACAAAATGTGGAATCGTCCACACAAAAAAGCACATCTATACCATCTTGACACAGTCATGTCTAGAAGGTAGCCCTACGTTCTGCTATGTTGCTTTCACCACTTGCCTTCTCTGCTTGCTTTTCAGCTTTTTAATGATGGTGAGCATGAAATCCTAAGTCTCTTATAGTATAAAGTCGCACTGAGTTCATGAATGCGAGGAAGCCTTTCTGTGTGTTGCACGGAAATCTTTTTTGAAGTATTATCTGTACAACTATTAATGTTAATCCTGTTCAGTTGCAGTAATGTTAGAATGCTAAAGTTGTATGTCTTAGTTGTGTGCATGGTCTTTATTACTGTTACAGTTTTTGCTACCTGTTTTCTAGATGATGATATAATCATTTTTATTTGTATTATTATAATCATTATTAAACTATTATTGTTATGAATTAGGGGCCAATCACAGAAGGTGTGTAGCCCCTATTGTATCCATTAGTATTATTAGGGGCCAAGCACCGAAGATTCTGTGGCACCTACTGTTTTTGTTAGTATTATTAGGGGCCAAACACCAAAGATGTGTAGCCCCTATTGTATCCATTAGTATTATTAGGGGCCAAGCACTGAAGATTAAATAATAATAATAATTATTATTATATTATTTTTATTATTATTATTATTCCTTCCCAATGGGAGTCTCTGGCAGCCCATAGAACTGTACAAATGATGAAATTAGGCACACTGATAGGGGTAGTTTGGGGTCTCTAGGACATACTCTATAGCACCGCAACCATATCAAAAATTAACTTTTATTTTGAGCATATCTTTTTAACTAGATTTCCTAGAGACACAATGCTATTTCAATGTTTTGTGTGATTACTCTCCTCTTGATGATTCTATAGGACCCCTCACTTTAAAACTCATTATAATAGCCGCCATCTTGGATTATGATGTTAATAGTTTTTCCCTACTGTTTCTTCAAACTTTGTCAGACTTTCCTAAACAATGACTCAAATAATTCTCCAGACTGTGCCGCACAGAATGAGTCATACTGAATTTTGCAAACACATATTTAACAAGGTGGCCGTGAAAACAGATTTGATGCTGTATCTTGGCAACCCTTTGTCCTATTAAAACAAAACTTGGTATGCATCAGGAGGACCATGGTCTGAGGGCACCTGCAGAGTTTGCAAAAGCGCCACCTATGAGTCAAAAGATGTGAAAAGTTGCTATCTTTTCCAGTAACATTTGAACCGTATGTTGACATTGTTGTACTTATGTCATTTTGCCACAACTTTGAAGGTATGCTTGGAGTCATTGTCCATTTGAAAGACCCATTTGCGACTTCATGGCTGATGTCTTGAGATGTTATTTCAATATATCCTCATAATTTTCCTTCCTCGTGATGCCATCTATTTTGTAAAATCCCTCCTGCAACAAAGCACCCCCACAACATGATGCTGCCACCCTCATGCTTCACGGTAGGGATACTGATCTTTGGCTTGCAAGCCTCACCCTTTTTCCTCCAAATATAATGATGGTCATTATGGTCAAAAATTTAATTTTTTGTCTCATCAGACCAGAAGAAATTTCTCCAAAATGTAAGATATTTGTCCCTTTGTGCACTTGCACTGTAGTCTGGCTTTTTTATGATGGTTTTGGAGCATTGGCTTCTTCCTTGCTGAGCAGCCTTTTGGGTCATGTCGATATAGAACTAATTTTTCTGTGGATATAGATACTTGTCTACCTGTTTCCTCCAGCATCTTCACAAGGTCCTTTGCTTTTGTTCTGGGATTGATTAGCACTTTTTGCGCCAAACTACGTTCATCTCTAGGAGACAGAATGCTTCCTGAGTGGTACGATGGCTGTGTTGTCCCATGGTGTATATACTTTCATACAATTGTTTGTACAGATGAATGTGGTTCCTTAAGGTGTTTGGAAATTGCTCCCAAGGATGAACCAGATTTGTGGAGGTCTACACATTTTTCTGATGTCTTGGCTGATTTCTTGGATTTTTCCATGATGTCAAGCAAAGAGGCACTGAGTTTGAAGGTAGGCCTTAAAATACATCCAAAGGTAAACCTCCAATTCAGTAAACCTCCAATCAGAAACTAATTGACTAATAGTCTAAAGTCTTGACATAATTTTTGGAAATTTTCCAAGCTGCTTAAAGGCACAGTTAACTTTGACCCACATAGTCAATAAAAAGTGAAACAATCTGTCTATAAACAATTGTTGGAAAATTATTTGTGTCATGCACAAAGTAGATATCCTAAGCTTCTCGCCAAAACTATAGTTTGCTAATATTATATCTCTGGAGTGGTTAAAAAATTATTTTTAATGACTTCAACCTAAGGGTATATAAACTTCTGACTTAAACTGTATAATGCTGGGGGTTTCCTTTAAAGATGCTCTGACATCCGAGATTTGCTTGCGCTCCAGCTCCAATTTATTTCACAACGAGAGTGCTTCTGTATTTACAAATTTTTTATTTTTGTGTGCATCTGGACTGTGAGCTGTCTGTGTTTTCTTCCTCTCCTTAGTCATGTACTCGAACTGCAGTGCTCCCCTCACACATCATCATTAGAGTTTAATGTGATCTCATATTATGTTAAATGAGATCAAACAACTATTCGACAATGAAAATTTTTGTCTACAATTTTTTATTGTCTATTTTTTTTATATAATAATTTCTGTTCTCTTTGGCAATGGTGGAGTCTGGAGGCAACGAAGCAGTGCAGGCAGGACTTTTTATTTTTCTGCCTCATGTTTTGGGGTGACTTAATACAGTCACATAGATTCAAACACTCAATCAGATAACAAAAGATACTTTTTAAACACTCAGTCAGATAACGAATACACTCAGCAAGCATCAAGTTTGTGCTCTCCGGGCTCTCTCTCTCTCTCCCCAACTGGTGTGCTGGTGTGGCTTTTAAGTCTCCATCTGTCATCACTATAACAAGAGACAGGTATTAGATATAATTAGAACCCAAGTGACGAGCCTTACCGCGCTCTCTCTCTCGCTCTCTCAGACAGACACATGACCACGCCCCATCACCACAGTTGACTAATAATTTCAGCCCTAGTTGCCATGCTGGTGCTTGGCCCTGTAATTGCTGCTTGCAGTTATATTTGTTATTATTATTCTGTCAGGGAGTTTATGGCAGCCCTATAAACTGTAAATAGGAAAATTATGAAATTTGGCACACGGATAAGGGTGGGCATGAATAGCCCCTATACAAAATTTGGGGTCATTAGATCATACTCTATAGCACCACTACCAGTTCAAAAATTAACTTTTTTGTGTGTATCTTTTGAACCATTTGTCCTGGAGACACCAATCTTTTTTGTCTGATTATTCTCCTCTTGATGTTTCAAATGGACCCCTAATGGCCTTTGTTGAAAAGTTACGCATAATCATAGATAACAAGGTGGCTGTGAAAACGGATTTGAGGCTGTATCTCGGCAATACTTTGTCCTATTGAAACGAAACTCGGTATGTTTCATTAGCCTTATTAACTGAGGGCACATGCAAAGATTTGCTGGTTTATATTACAAGGGTCCTGGGTTCGAATCCCACTTGGGCCAGTGTTAGAGTTGATGATATATTGTACTAGAGGTTTGTTTACTGAATATTTCCTTATCACAGATCATTTCTGTTTGCAGGTATTGTATACTTCTTGTTCTTCTTTGTCTTAGTGTTGTTCTTCTGACATATAAGGGAGTGATATCTTTTGAAAGGATTGTGAAGTTTGGAGACAGCATCACCGGTAGTTCAGAAGAAAATGGTCTCTTTAGCATTCTTGTCATATTACATGTGTAACCCTTATTTCTTGATGCCGTGTCGGCGATTACTCCAGTCTCTTCATCGGGGGTAACATAAATGAAACACGGGTTACAATGGTGATAATTCACGTTTCTTCTTTAATCAGAAGCATCGGCATAACAGCATGAACAGCCGCCTAACTCGCATACTTCTCACTTCACCTTTTTTTTTTTTTTTTTCCAGCGCGCTCTGCCTTAAAGAGGCAGGAGCACAAAATAACCTCTACACCAATATATATAAAACTTTATATAAGACAAATAAAAATGTACAAAACATTTTTTTAAATAAATTATTATTGTTTGACATCTGTTCCTTTTTCCCCAAATAAAATAATCAACTAGTGAAATAAAATAAAATAACGAACTAGCAAATTTAAAGGTTACAGTCTTCCCCTACTTATCAAAGAAACGTCCTCGTTTCTATCTCAATACAATACTGAATAACTCTACAATATCGCAACAACTTATTAACATGACAACACGAACAGTGCATATGCAATAGTGCATAAAAATGTATATTACCAACACACCTAGAATAATACACATTCCTTATCCTGTATGGGAAATCAAATTAGGTGTTATACAGTACAGTAAAAGTACAGTGCACATACAACTAATTTGTGCATAACACATCAAAAAACAAAATCTTTAAATTTCTCAGGTTTCTTAACCATGCGGCCACTGCGTGAGTCAGTTGAGGTGGGTCCACTGATGGCAATAGGACCCTCCCGGGGCCTGAGAGGCTGTAGGGCAAACACTAGGCTGTGGCACAGATTCTGGCTGAGACAAAGAAACAGTTTGAGCTGAACATTCAGTCCTTGCTCGAAGTGCAATCTGCTTTTCAGGTGGGTGAGGCACATAAGGTGGGGTAATGGGTCGGAAAGGCAAAGCTCCTGACAATGCAGTGAGTGGAACAGAGTGAGGGGCCACAGCACTATCCACCACATGAGGCACAGATACTGGAAAGGAACTGGCAGGCAAATTCCCTATGGAACCCCTGTAAGGCTTTAGGCGGTTGTGATGTACCACCCACTGTCTTGACTGGGGATTTATTGGATCTGTAATCTCATAAGTTACCCCAGGGCTGTCATCCTTGTCCATTCTCCTCAGAATTTTATATGGCCCTTTCCATTTTGGAGCCAGCTTATTCTGCTTCTGAGCTGGGTCATCCAAAAACACTAAGTCCCCTGGCTTATGTGGGTGGAAAAATGTCTTTTTGTCATACTGCCATTTCTGATTAAGCTTAGCTGCAGTGGACTGCGCAGTAGTATCTCGGAAAGCATAGGACAAACGTGTGGTCACATCTCGGGCATAGTCCGCAGGGGTACCTGGTGTACAGGAAGTGACAGTAGGACTACAGTTCAAAAGGATATCGGCAGGTAGTCGTGGTTCTCTGCCATGTGCAAGAAAGAAAGGGGAGAACCCGGTGCTGGAATGAACACTGGAGTTATAAGCCAGTTCCACTTGTGGCAGTTATTTATCCCATTCACCCCCACTTTCACAAATGTATTTTGCGAGTTGGTCTTTCAATGTTCGATTCAGTCTTTCGACCATGCCATCGCATTGGGCGTGGTAGGGAGAGGTACGGGTTTTCTCAATGCCAAGTTGACTGCACAAATGTTTAACCAAATCGGACTCAAACTGTCTACCTTGGTCTGTATGGAATATCTCAGGGACCCCATGCTGTTTAATGTAATCCTCAAAGATGCACTGTGCTACAGTTGTAGCACGCTGGTCTTTCAGGGGTACAGATTGACAAAGCGGGTAAAATAGTCCATTACAACTAAAACATACCTATTCCCAAGTGAAGTAACAGATAGCTCAGTGATGTCAGCAGCAATTCTTTGGAATGGTCTTTCCGCATTGATCGACTGTAACGGGGCCCTTTCATGAGGAGTGGTAGAAGCACAGGACTGACAAGATAAACATTCAGCACAGAATTTATGGATATCTCGAGACATGTACGGCCAATAGCACATTTTCCTGGCTCTTAACAAAGTACGCTCAGCACTCAAATGTCCACTAAACTTCTCTCCATGAAAACATTTAAGAGCTGTTTGAATGAGTACCTCAGGCAAGACTACTTGGTAAGCAGGAGGGCTATGAGGAGATGATTTTACTCTGCGACACAATATACTCTCCTGGACTGATAATTTGGGGAATTCATGCCAGAGTTTCCTCAGTGTGGCAGGGGATCGTTTGAGTCTGCCTAATGGGGGCCTTTGATTACCATTCTCTTTCCAGTCGATGACAGCACTAAGACAAATGTCAGCTTTTTGCTGAGCTTGTAATTCAGCCAAATCAACTGACAATGTCGGACTCATGTCAGGAAGAACTCCACAAACATTTGGCTCTTCAGCAGAAGAGGAGACTCTTTCAGCAGTGGTATGGCCAAGAATGACACACTGCACTGCTTTTGTTTCTGTCACAGGCGAGCTAGGACGCCGCGACAAGGAATCAGCGTTACTATGCTGCTTTCCTTCTCTGTGTAGAATGGTAAAGTCATACACGTCCATTTCAAGTATCCAACGTGCTCTTCTACCTGTCGGATCATTATCAACTGCTGCCTTTTTCAGATACAACAAGGGTTTGTGGTCGGTAATAATTTTGAATGAGGCCCCTGACAAGAAATGTCTGAAATGTCGGACAGACCACACCACAGCCCAAAGCTCACAGTCATAAGTTGACCATTTCTTCTCAGAAGGAGTCAGAGTGTGACTGGCATACGCAATTACTCGTTCCTTCCCCTCCTGCATCTGAGCAAGCACCGAACCTACACAATCATGAGAAGCATCAGTGTATAGCAGAAAAGGCTGTGTGAATATAGGGTGAGCTACAATGGGAGGATTAGTGAGGGCATGTTTCAGTGATCTAAAAGCATCCTCACATTCACTCGACCACTTAAAGACAGCACCTTTTTGGGTTAGAGCATGAAGAGGTGTAGCTATTATAGAAAAATTCCTGACAAACCTCCTATAATATGAGCACAGACCAACAAACGCTCTCACCTCTGTGACAGTCCTGGGGGTAGGCCATGACCTGACCTTGTCCAGGTTCTTTTCATCTGGCTGGAGACCCTGACTAGATACAACATGACCCAAGTAAGACACTTCACTGCGAGCAAAATGACACTTACTACCCTTCAATTTTAGACCTGCTGAACGAAATCGACTGAAAACCTCCTCAAGACTGTTAAGATGGTCACTGAAAGTCCGACTGAACACCAATACATCATCAAGGTACACAAGACAAACTTTCCAATTAAGTCCACGAAGCACCAGCTCCATCAGTCTTGGAAAGTCGGAGGGGCATTCGTAAGACCCATCGGCATAACCTTGAATTGATATAAAGCACTGCCTGTATTGAATGCAGTTTTCTCCCTATCATTAGAGTCTAGCTCAACTTGCCAGTATCCACTTGACAGATCCATTGTACTAAACCAACATGCACCTGACAAACTGTCTAGAGCGTCTGATGGTCGGGGCAAGGGGTACGAGTCTTTTACAGTGACTGCATTAAGCTTCCTGAAATCAATGCAGAACCTGTAACTGCCATCTTTCTTTTTTACTAAGACGACAGGGGAAGCCCAAGGACTACAACTTTCTTCGATGACATCATGAGAAAGGAGCTGCTGAACTTGCCTATCTATCTCAGCTCGCATGTGTGGTGATGTTCTATAAGCCCTCTGCTTGATGGGCTGCGCATCCCCAGTACGGATGGTATGCTGGACCAAATCTGTACGACCATAGTCATAATCATTTGCACTGAAGATGTCTGCATATTTGAAAATTATGGTCTCTAGCTGAGTCTGTTGTTCTCTGTCCAATGCAGCTTGACCGAGGTCTACCTTGGGTTTTGGGCAGGGCTCAATTTGAGTCTGTATTTGAGCTACTGTGGGTTCCAACATTGTGTATTCTTCACCTGGTTGAGAGACTAAAGAATGGAAATCACCTAGCCTCGTGCCACAGGGAACATGAAAATCCTCACTAGTCGGATTCATAGCTCGAACACAAGTCACGCCTGCTCTTACAGAGGTTACGGTACGTGCTACAAAAAGACCTGGTACTGTCTGAATTTCAGGGTCTAAAATTCCAACATAATTGCATGTGAACTCTTTTTCCCCAATATTGGGCTGAATTTTTGCCAAAACATTCATCTGTGACCTGGCTGGGATCAAAATGGGCTCTAAAGTCACAGCACTACTCCTAAGAGGGACTATATGCTGTGAACACAAGAAAGGAACAGTCCAGTTCCACAATTTTAAATGATTCTCCCTGAGGTCAATTTCAGCGTGGTGTTTGCTAAGAAAATCCCAACCAAGGATAACAGGCTGTGTAGCATTTCTAACCACCTGGACATTATGGGAGAACACTTCCTCACCCAGCCTAATAGTAATAGGCAACATACCAAGAGTGTCAAGATAGTCACCCGTCACTGATTTTGCCAGCAGAAAGGATTTCTGAATAGGCTTTTTCATGAGAGAGGGTATCGACATTCTCAGTGTTTCACTGATCAAAGATATTTCTGAGCCTGTGTCTACAAATGCTTGTACAGCAATGTTCTCAATGATAGCAAAAACATAAGGTGTGGGAGTGACAGAAGTTACCAGTTCAGTTTGTTTGGGCCCACTCATAGACTCAGCAGATACTTGGCCCATAGTACCTGCTACCAGACGTTTCCCTGCTGTTCAACATCCTCATCGCTGAAACTGACATGATGATCACCAGACGAGGGTAGATGGTCCCTAGAAGATCGTGGGCCATATCTCTCACCAGAAAACTTGTTGGAGGGCAATTCGGTCACATGACGATCCTGATGATGAGAGGCGTGATGCAAGCGATCATCAGATGTCGGTCTGAAATAATCACGATGATGTAGAGTCGGGCCGACATGTTGGCTATGACGATGAGAAGTAGGGCTGGCATGTTGAGCACCATAATGTGGAGGCAGGCTGGCGTGACGATCTCGATGATGTGGTGATGGGCTGACGTAACGATCACGGTGATGTGGAGACGGGCTGACGTGGCATTCTCTATAATGCGGCGACGGGCTGATGTGACGATCACGGTGATGTGAAGACGGGCTGACGTGGCATTCTCTATAGCCTCGATGTCTGTCACCATCTCGGTGGATGGAGGAGTAAGGTTCCTCTTGACGATATGGAGATGATGCAGGTGACGATTGGTATCTCCTTGGAGATGAGAGCGGAGAGTAACGATTTTTATCTCTACCACGTTCAGGTGAGTAGCCTCTCTGTCTGGAGGAAGCATGTTGAAAACTGGGCTCCTGCTGTCGTTTTAATTGACCGACTTCCATCCTGAGAGTCTTAACATTAGCAGTTAGTTGCTTTACGGCAGTCATGATTTCTGATGAAATGTCAGATGCTGCAGTCTTTGTGGATACCATAGCAGAAAGCGATTCACCACTGGGTGAAGTTGGTGATGAAGTTAGCGTCAGGCTGGTCTTTTGACTGAGATGGGAAAGGGGTGCTAGCCTGAGAACTTCCTGTGCTCGTTCCCATTTACAAGCAATAGCTAATGCTTCCTCTAGGCTAGTAGCGCCATGCTCATGACATTTTGCCTGGAGAACAGGGTCAAGACCGGCTATGAACCGTCTAAATCTTTCCATAGTAATGGCGGACTCACCATAATTTGGAAATGCTTCCAAAACCAGTCTTGTAATCTCAGCTGCAAATACTTCCAAAGGCTCTTTGGGCATACGTGATCTGGCATTCACAAAAGTCTGAAAATGCAGCAAAAATTGCTTCCGGCCAAAAACGTCATTTAATGCAGCAACACACTGTTCATAGTCTTGTTGTATATCAGGAGACAGGGAGAGCCAGTAAGCTAAAGCATCTCCACTCAACCGCGTGAGGCAAAATGGCGGCCAAATCCTGTGTCTGTGCATCAGCACAAGCCTTTACAGCAAGCTCTAATCGGGCTTTCCATAAGGAAAAACTGTCTTTATCCTTACCGTCCCCATGGAAACATGGTGGAAGATCGACTTTGAAGTGCAGCACCTTTGTTGTATGATTAGACGAACGGTGAGTCGTACTATCCAATTCGTCATCATCGCTCCCGTTGAGAGACGAGGCGCGTGCGGGAAGCGCGCGAGAATCAATAGACATTTTCGCGTCAATTAGGTGCTGTTAAACTTCGAACGGAGCGAGTGATGAAATAGTCCCTTAAACAGACCAAATGTCACTTCAAAGTTCACTCACCACTACGCTTCGCGGTGCATTAGAAATGCGCCGTCGTAGTTATGCTACTGCCGTGAAACTTCCAGAAACTCTTGAACTTGAAACCGCTGCCACCAGTCTGTAACCCTTATTTCTTGATGCCGTGTCGGCGATTACTCCAGTCTCTTCATCGGGGTAACATAAATGAAACACGGGTTACAATGGTGATAATTCACGTTTCTTCTTTAATCAGAACCATCGGCATAACAGCATGAACAGCCGCCTAACTCGCATACTACTCACTTCACCTTTTTTTTTTTTTTTTTTTCCAGCGCGCTCTGCCTTAAAGAGGCAGGAGCACAAAATAACCTCTACACCAATATATATAAAACTTTATATAACACAAATAAAAATGTACAAAACATTTTCTTAAATAAATTATTATTGTTTGACATCTGTTCCTTTTTCCCCAAATAAAATAATCAACTAGTGAAATAAAATAAAATAACGAACTAGCAAATTTAAAGGTTACACATGCTATGATAGCTTAGCATGATTAACTATTAGCATGCTACTGTTGGGTTTTCTGTCTTATAAGGCTAGTTGCTCTCTTATAAGCCTATTTGGTCACAATGCTATCCATAAGGCAACATTAGCTTAGCATGTTAATCAGATAGCAAAGGAATTGGTTAGCATGCTAATCAGTTAGCTTACTAATCAGTCAGCATGCTAACAACACATTTTTATGAAAACCAACACATTTTCAAAATGCTATCCATAGGCAACATTAGTTTAACATGCTAATCAGCTAGCATGCTGATTGGTTAAATACATCATGACCAGTGTGTTCTTTCTTTCTGCTTTGTTTTATATCAGCCATTTTGGCTCTTCGCCATTTTTAATACTTTTTTATTTAAAACTTGCTGACTCTGAGCTTGCTATGTCTCTTCAACAACTTTAAAACCTTTGGTGTAATGGTATTATGAACCATATTTGTGTGTGTGTGTGTGTGTGTGTGTGTGTGTGTGTGTGTGTGTGTGTGTGTGTGTGTGTGTGTGTGTGTGTGTGTGTGTGTGTGTGTGTGTGTGTGAGCGTGTATTTATCACTTTGTGGGAATGTCCCCGTAAGGATAGTAAAACCCGAAATTTTTGACCTTGTGGGGACATTTTGTCGGTCCCCATGAGGAAAACAGCTTATAAATCATACTAAATTATGTTTTTTGAAAATGTAAAAATGCAGAAAGTTTTCTGTGTGGGTTAGGTTTAGGGGTAGGGTTAGGTTTAGGGGATAGAATATAAAGTTTGTACAGTATAAAAACCATTATGTCTATGGAAAGTCCCCATAAAACATGGAAACACAACATGTGTGTGTGTGTGTGTGTGTGTGTGTGTGTGTGTGTGTGTGTGCGGGCAAAAGATTGGCAGTTAATAGAGCTTTAGCTCCATTTAGAGTTGCTGATTTTGTGTTATATTACATTTTATTTTTATTTAAAGTCACCATTTTGGTGATTAGTGTTCTCGTTGGTTAGGCAATTTAACCTTCTTTAATAAGAACATTCTCTTTTAGTTGGTGCAATAAAGTTTTATCTATATATATTTAGTTGCACATTGATGGAATATAAAGAAAATTTGGGTGAAAGCAGGTTATATATGGATGCTGGTTCAAGCCCCACAGCCACCACCATTGTGTCCTTGAGCAAGGCACTTAACTCCAGGTTGCTCCAGGGGGATAATAAGGGCTCTGTAAGTCGCTTTGGATAAAAGCATCTGCCAAATGCATAAATGTAAATGTTATTCTCCTTGTTAGGAGTGCTTAATTGAAGTGTGGTGTTTTGATCGCATTGGATGTAAGCTACATTGTACAAAACAATGATACATTGTTAATGGCAATAAGTGCAGTTCATATGGAAGAGTTAATGCAATAGTTATGTGACAAGTTGAGCAGATACTGCCACTTAAGGATTCAACAACCTATTATAAGAAAAACACTTTTGTATAGTTATTCACACAGATTAATATCTCAGAGGGGGACCATGTAAAAATTAAGAAAAACGTGTTCTCCCTTGTGACCATGTGCTGCATGGACTACTTCCTCTGTTGCTCACTGTCCTTATGTGTGACTGGAATGACCTTTCACAGAAAAAATATTCTGAAAACTATTCTCACTTCTCTACTGTCCAAACTACCAACACTTCTGCCCAGATAAGCTTGCATATCAATGCAGATCTGCAGGCATTACATTCAACAAAGAACATACAAATGACTCCAACCAGGTTCAAAATTAGCTCAAGGGAACACAAATCTCATCCATTGTAACTAAAACTAAACCTTTGTCATAACATAAAATGACATTATTAAGATTAAATGGAACTTGAAACATATCTGTAACCCACAATTACTTTTACACCAAACAGTCTGCAAAACCTCCACAGACCTACATAATTAATTATGCAATTCAAAAACCAAAAGCAAGTTCCGAAGCAAAAACCACAACAGAAGTTACAACAAATTTTCTTTGAGGTTCAGTTTCTCTTTCCTGACAGAATGTATAACCCGTGTTGTTTGTCACTGAATTGCAAGGAAAAAATTTGCCAAATAATTCCAGTCACAGTGACAAAAAAAATAACAATAATACATTTAAATAAAAAGTCATGCAAAATTCAGCTGCATGGCTTCAAAGAATTAGTTGTTTATAAATAATTTGATAATAAATTAGTTTAATAATATTAGTTTTGGGCCCTATATACATTTCAGTTAGCATGTTGTGATTTGCTAAAACTGCGTGAGAGCAGAAAAGCCTCAGGATAGACTGAACAACCTGGCACCCCCCTCATTACAGAGATCTTATGGTGACTTTGCCAATGCAAGAACATTTAAAATTATAAATGTATGAACCTTTTATTTTTTTTACAAATTTTTTTATTATTAATTTATTGCTTTAGAAAACAAAAGTGAATTCATTAAAAATAATATAGCATGGTTAAATATCCAAATAAAACCATTTATATATACCCCTCACCACAAACTCAGATTATTTAGGGGGTCTTAAAACAGTTCTGTGCCCAGGGTCCAACATTTGGTGCTACACCCTTGTCACTAAATTTTACTTCCACTGTAATTCTGACTTTAACGAAATCTCAATGAGATATACCAGAAATCACCCCAGTGGAACCTTTACATCGCAGTGTGTTGTGCCTGTTCTATATCACACCATCATCATGAAGTGCTTCGAGAGGCTCGTCTTGAGGCACATTAAGACCCAGCTGCCCCTCTCACTAGACCCACTGCAGTTTGCGTTTCGTCCATACCGTTCAACAATCGCCACCACCCTCCATCTGGCCCTCACCCACCTAGATAATTGCGCAGTGGTTAGAGCTCTAGGCTTTAGTTCAAAAGACAGGATGGACCCTGGTTTAATACCCATCTCAGCTGGTTTAAATATTGTGCTTCTGTTGTGCAGGAGCTCTTTGAATTGTGATTGGTGTATGCTTTAAGGCTCAGCCCCCAATCATTGCTGCTTGCAGATATATTATTACCATTATTATTAGTCCTATTACTACTATACAACTACCTATTACAACTAAAAACATAACAAAAACAAAACCAGCTTCTGTTTGAAAACATTTATCTCTTTCAAAACTAGAATCTAAACTAGAAACCTTTTGGTGGAAATTTTGTTGTTTGTTAAGATTGAAAATTTGTATTATTATTATTATTACTATTATTAATGCATAACCTTTTAGTGATTGATTATTGCTTGATTGATTACTTACATTTATTATCGATTATTGTAGGTCAACCCCATCACTGCCATTACCAGTGTTTGAAATAAGTATTTATTTCTGTTAACAGGCATGTTTATTGAATATGTTCGAATACTGTTCATAGACTGGTGGAAACACAGAAATCAAAGAAAAAAAATGAACCCCTAGTGTTGCTGCAGTGGAGTGGTGGGACCCTCCTACGTCAAACTTGTGAGACTCATACACTGCGTTAATTCGGAGTCGCACAGCAAGGAGGAGCGCTAGTAAAATATTATTTTAAATAGTCTGTTTTGATAAAAAGTCATTCTTGATAACCAATTCAAGTGCTCAACTTTCACATATTTAATTTGATCACATATTAAGCATTCAACACAATCTTTCCCCAGCACCTGATTGGAAAGCTGAGGCCTGCTGGGCCTGGACACCTCCCTCTGCAACTGGATCCTGGACTTCCTGACTGGGAGACCTCAGTCAGTCCGGATCGGGAACAGCATCTCCACCACCACACTGAGCACTGGGGCCACCTAGAGCTGTGTGCTCAGTCCACTGCTGTTCACTCTGCTTACTCACGACTGTGCAGCAATGCACAGCTCGAACCGCATCGTCAAGTTCGCTGATGACACGACCGTGGTGGGTCTCATCAGTAAGAACGACGACAGACAGAGAGGGGGTGCAGCGGCAAATGGACTGGTGTAGAGCCAACAACCTGTCTCTGAATGTGGACAAAACAAAAGAGATGGATATTGACTTTAGGCGAGCACAGAGTGAACATTCTCCACTGAACATTGATGGCTCCTCTGTGGAGATCGTCAAGAGCACCAGATTCCTTGGTGTTCACCTGGCGGAGAACCTCACCTGGTCCCTCAACACCAGCTCTATTACCATAAAGCCCAGCAGCTACTTTACTTTCTTCGAAGGCTGAGGAAAGCACATCTCCCACCCCCCCATCCTCACTACATTCTATAGAGGGACTATTGAGAGCATCCCGAGCAGCTGCATCACTGCTTGGTTTGGGACTTGCACCATTTCAGACTGCAAAGCCCTGCAGATGATAGTGAGAACAGCTGAGAAGATCATCGGGGTCTCTCTTCCCTCCATCAAAGACATTTACACAAAACGTTGCATCCGCAAAGCAACCAGCATTGTGGATGACTCCACAAACCCCTCACACAAACTCTTCACCCTCCTGCCATCTGGCAAGAGGTACCAAAGCATTCGGGCCCTCACGGCCAGACTGTGTAACAACTTCTTCCCCCAAGCCATCAGACTCCTCAATACTCAGAGACTGGTCTGACACACACACACACACGTCCTGAGTTGCACTTTAATTATTGTCACTTTATACCTGGCTGCTACCTCAATAACTGCTTTGTGCATAGAACACTATCTCATAGTATGATATGTTTACATTTGACATTTTTAGAAACTGTCATATTTTTGCACTACTGTGTACTGGTCGGCGCTGCACTGTCTCTCACTGTGCCCATTGTCCTGTTCATTTTTAGTAATTTATTATACTGTCCCGTACTTTTTGCACACGTTTGCACGTGCACTTTATATAGGAATGTTATTTAGTCTGTGTAGTCTCATGTGGTTCTGTGTTTGTCCTATGTTGTTTTATGTAGCACCATGGTCCTGGAGGAAAGTTGACTCATTTCACTGTGTACTGCACTAACTGTACTTTAGAGAAACACCATCTATATGTAGATGATGCGGCTTGGACACATCATCAGTGATGAACCCAGGGTCGTCGGGTGTTTCGGGTCTAATCATCAGACACCCTCACCTGGGTGACCCAACCGGGGATGATCAGTCCCCAGCTTGTGTCCAAGCGGCGCGCTACACCATGGATCCCCCCTCTTGATCCACAACCACCTTGAAGCTTTTTCCACTGCTTCAATGATGTTCCTGGTGGGTTTTCTTTCCTGCAACCCTCTGATGCCAAGGAGCCTGAGTGCCCGGTGCAGAGACTGCCCTGGAAATCCCCTGCAACCCACCTCGATAGGCTCACAGTGGGCCTTCCATCCATTCCCTTTACAGGCCTCCAGCAGCTCAAGGTATTTGGCCCTCTTCCGCTCTTGGACTTCCTCTATGCGGTCTTCCCAGGGGACTGTAAGTTCCAAGATCACTACTTGCTTCGAGGAGTCAGATGTTAAGACCACGTCTGGCATGAGTCTTGTTTTCTCAATGTGCTCTGGGAACTTCAGCTGTCTTCCGAGGTCCACTTTCAGCTGCCAGTCACGAGCCGTGGCTAGCAGCCCTGTTGAGGTCTTCCGCTCTGCCTGCGTTTTCTCCCCTGCCCTGACGAAGGCGATGTTGTGCCTTGCTGGAAGCTGCTGTTTGCTCTGTCGTATTCCTGTGCAAACGGTATCCGCTACTGCCTTCAACACCTGGTCATGGCGCCATGTGTACCTCCCCTCTCCCAGGGCTTTCGGGCAGCAGCTCAGGATGTGCTCTAGAGAACCTCTTGCCAGGCACAGTGGGCATGCTGGAGTTTCCACAAGACCCCAATTATTCAGATTGGATGGGCTTGGAAGGACATCGTATACCGACAGAATCAGAAATTTGAGTTTCGTTGGTTGTGACTTCCAAATTTTTGTCCAGGTGATCTTTCTGGTAGATACATGGTCCCAGGTCGTCCAAGCTCCCTGCTGACGCATGGCCACTGACTTACTGTGGCGCTCCTCCTCTACCTCAGCACGAATCTCCTCCTGGACCAGGCGATGCCTCTCACTCCCCTGCACTTTGTCGTAGCGGGGTCTTATATGACTACCAAGCCCTGCTCGTCCGACTGCCACAGAACCTACCAATACACCATGTCTCAGCCTAGCTTCTGCCTGCTCAACTGCCTCCTGAGCCCGCCACTTCCTTCCAGTTCTCACTGTGATGCCTGCAGAGGAGACTCTGCAGTCAGATGAGTCCCTGTAAAGTAGGACCTCCCTGGCTCTGGTAACATTAAACTCCTCTGTCAGGCCGGCGAAGGGAAGCTGCAGCTTGTTTGTGTGCCCATATAGAGCAATACTACTAAGGCTCTTTGGCAGACCCAGCCACCTGCGAAGGAACTGGCTGATGTTTCGCTCAAAGCTCTCCACGGTGGTTATCGGGACTTCGTATATCAGCAGTGGCCAAAGGAGTCTTGGCAGGATTCCTTGTTGATAGATCCATGCTTTGAACTTCCCTGGGAGACCTGACTTGTCCACTGCTGACAGCCATGATTTCAGTTCCCTCTGTGTAGACTGGACTGCCATGGTGTCACTAACTGTATATGGTTGAACGACAATAAAAAGACTTTACTTGACTTGACATGACTATTGAACAATGCATTTCCCTGAAGATGATCGTATTAATTTAAAGCAAGGTTAAAGTGTCTAACCAAAGAAAACAACAATCACCACAATGGAACCTATGAATGAAACAACATTATGACATCAGCAACTCTAAGTCTAAGTAAGTATCTTTTGCACATATTAAACACAAACATCCTCACAACATATTGAAACATTGTTGTCTAATAACATAGTTTTTACAGTTGATGTACATCTAAGTCTGTGTGACAGTAAGACAGATTCAATTGTTGTGGCATCTGCTGGTTTGTTCTCTTGTTTTCAAGTTCTTGTTGTCCCTTCTTCTTTCCTTCAGAAGACTCTGCTTGGTAACACCATGTGCCATCACTAATTATCATCCATCATTCAAAGAGTGTACCTATTTTATTTATTTAATTCATTGTTTGGCCAAATCAACATTAGGTGTGTTTTCATCCAACTATTTTTAATGCGCATTTTGAAATTGCACATGAGAAATCACGAATGGAAAGGCTAGATATGCGAACACACTTTCTAAATTCGCTTAAAATGTAATGCGCTAGGATGAGGTGGATTTTCCAGAGGTTTGCATTAGTTCAAATGTGCATTAAGGTGATGGAAAAGATTATATGTTTTGACCATTCGAGTATGCGATAGCTTGATATGACCAGCCCACCAACCTTGGCACACAATCGACAGCTGGTCGATAAATTGGGTCCTCACAATCCGAAGTACAGTTTTGAGAGCGGGCACTCCCAGGTATGCAGAGACTGGCGGTGTGTGGGCATCGTAGCTATTTCAGCCCACATTATCAGATATTACACTTATTCGGTGTGTCTCATGGATGCATTTAATAAAATGAGATACTTGCTCCAATCTTGCAAATAAAACTGTCCCCAAAACAGGGAGAGGTCATTCAGCTGCTTCATCATGACGAGGCGGCTCCCTAATGATAATGCCCATTCTGTAGTGGATGGAAACGGGCAACAATTCATATTTTTTAAAGTCTAATTTTTAGAAATGTGCTTAAACTATGTTAAACATTTTGGATGGAAACCCAGCAATTGAACACTTCAAAATATAAATTTAACAGTGCTCAGTATTAGTTTTTAACACCATCGTATGGGACCGAAATGAACACTAAGGAGTGTATATTTAACACCAGGGATTTTGCTGTGTACTCTCAACCTGAATTGTCTCTTTGATGACAGTGAAACTTGTTCATTGTGTTGCGCAGTGGTTAGAGCTCTAGGCTTTAGTTCAAAAGACAGGATGGACCCTGGTTGTTAGGGATACCTTGTCTTGTTTCACCGTTGCCCTTTGTTTACCTTTTTTGTCCCTTTTGTATTCCGTAGTTTTCACTTTTGTCCTTTGTTTAGCTCCACAGTCTCCCTGTTAGCATTCGTGTTCTCTGTCATTGTTTTCACCTGTCCTCATTAGTTTACCATTGGTTTCTGTTCATTCACCTAGTTATCTTGTTTGAGTCCTGCTTGTTCATTGGTTCCTGTCTTCCCATGTCCACGTATTTAAACCCTGTCTGTTTGTTTAGTCACTGTCTATCGTTGAATGTTGTTAGCCCGGTATGTGTTCCCTGCCTGTTTTCCTCAGTCTTGTGTTTATTTCCCCATCGAGGGTTTTTCCTTTGTTCCCGTGTTTTCCGTGTACCTGCCTTGTTTGCTTCTCAATAAAGTTGAACTGCACTTGGATCCGCATCTCCTCGTCTGCCTTCGCTGCCCATTCGTAACAGAACGATAGACCAACTATGGATCCAGCGGTTCAACGAGCAAACTACCACCTGCTCTGCTTGAAGCAAGAAGACCGCCCTATAGAGGACCACATCCGCGACTTCCTTAAGCTGGCGAGTATTTCGGATTTCCCGGACTACTCTCTGGTGGTCTTCTTCAGGGGCAATCTGCACCCCGCACTGAAGGAGCAGCTGCCACAGGCGACGCGTGACTGGACCCTCCGCGACTTCCTGTTGGCGACCCTACTTGTGTGCGCCTCACCGCTCGCGGTGGGCGTTGCTGAGAAGGACCCTGCCTCACCGTCCACAGTGGTGTCTCTTCAGCCACCCCCGGCGCCCCTGGTAACACCAACTCCACCTGTCAACGAGGTCACCCTCACGTCAGTCGCCTTCCACGAGCCAGCACGGCCCTCTTCGTCTGCCCGGAGGAGGGAGAGAAGACGGGCTTCCGCCTTCCGGTCCACGCCGGCCCCGGTCTTCGAGCCTGTGCCCATGCCTTCCACGGTCAGCGAGCCTGTGCCCACGCCTTCCACGGTGAGCGAGCCAGCGCCTACGCATGTCACTGTGAGCGAGATTGCGCCTACGCATGTCACTGTGAGCGAGCCTGCGCCTACGCATGTCACTGTGAGCGAGCCTGCGCCTACGCATGTCACTGTGAGCGAGCCTGCGCCAACGCATGTCACTGTGAGCGAGCCTGTTGCCTCAGAAGTCAGTGAGCCAGTGCCTGTCGCCTCGACCGTCCCCGAGCCAGTGCCTGTACCCTCGACCGTCCAAGAGCCAGCGCCAGTAGCCAGGACCGTCCAAGAGCCAGCGCCAGTAGCCTCGACCGTCCCCGAGCCAGCGCCTGTAGCCTCGACCGTCCCTGAGCCAGCGCCTGTAGTCTCGACCGTCCCTGAGCCAGCATCTGTAGCCATGACCGTCCAAGCGGCAACGCCTCCCGAGCTTTCCAGAGCTCCGCCTCCCGAGCTTTCCAGAGCTCCGCCTTCCGAGCTTTCCAGAGCTCCGCCTTCCGAGCTTTCTAGAGCTCCGCCTTCCGAGCTTTCTAGAGCTCCGCCTTCCGAGCTTTCCAGAGCTCCGCCTTCCGAGCTTTCCAGAGCTCTGCCTTCCGAGCTTTCCAGAGCTCCGCCTTCCGAGTCTCCCGAGCTTTCCAGAGCTCCGCCTCCCGAGCTTTCCAGAGCTCCGCCTTCCGAGCCTCCCGAGCTTTCCAGAGCTCCACCTTCCGAGCTTTCCAGAGCTCCGCCTACCGAGTCTTCCAGGGCTCCTCTCGAGCTTCCCAGAGCTCCGCCTCTCAAGCCTCCCAGGGCTCCTCCTCTCGAGCCTTCCAGGGCTCCTCCTCTCGAGCCTCCCAGGGCTCCGCCTCTCAAGCCTCTCGAGCCTTCCAGGGCTCCTCCTCTCGAGCCTCCCAGGGCTCCGCCTCTCAAGCCTCTCGGGCCTTCCTGGGCTCCGCCTCTCGGGCCTTCCAGGGCTCCGCCTCTCAAGCCTCTCGAGCCTTCAAGGGCTCCGCCTCCAGAGCCTCTCGATTCTTCCACGGCCCTTCTCCCCGAGCCTTCCAGGGCTCCTCCTCTCGAGCCTCCCAGGGCTCCGCCTCTCAAGCCTCTCGGGCCTTCCAGGGCTCCGCCTCTCAAGCCTCTCGGGCCTTCCAGGGCTCCGCCTCTCAAGCCTCTCGAGCCTTCCAGGGCTCCGCCTCCCGAGCCTCTCGAGTCTTCCACGGCCCTTCTCCCCGAGCCTCCTACGGCTCCACCTCCAGAGCCTCCTACGGCTCCACCTCCAGAGCCTCCTACGGCTCCGCCTCCCGAGCCTCCTACGGCTCAGCTCCCAGAGACTCCAGAGCTTCCTACGGCTCCGCCTCTCGAGCCTCCTACGGCTCCGCCTCCCGAGCCTCCTACGGCTCTGCCCCCAGAGACTCCAGAGCTTTCTAGGGCTCCGCCTCTCGAGCATCCTACGGCTCCACCTCTCGAGCCTTCCAGGGCTCCTCCTCTCGAGCCTCCCAGGGCTCTGCCTCTCAAGCCTCTCGAGCCTTCCAGGGCTCCTCCTCTCGAGCCTCCCAGGGCTCCGCCTCTCGAGCCTCTCGGGCCTTCCAGGGCTCCGCCTCTCAAGCCTCTCGGGCCTTCCAGGGCTCCACCTCTCAAGCCTCTCGAGCCTTCCAGAGCTCCGCCTCCCGAGCTTTCCAGAGTTCCGCTTCCCGAGCTTTCCAGAGCTCCGCCTCCCGAGCTTTCCAGAGCTCCACCTTCCGAGCCTCCCGAGCTTTCCAGAGCTCCGCCTTCCGAGCTTTCCAGAGCTCTGCCTACCGAGTCTTCCAGGGCTCCTCTCGGGCCTCCCAGGGCCCCGCCTCTCGAGCCTCCCAGGGCTCCTGCTCTCGAGCCTTCCAGGGCTCCTCCTCTCGAGCCAACCAGGGCTTCGCCTCTCAAGCCTCTCGAGCCTTCCAGGGCTCCTCCTCTCGAGCCTCCCAGGGCTCCGCCTCTCAAGCCTCTCGGGCCTTCCAGGGCTCCGCCTCTCAAGCCTCTCGGGCCTTCCAGGGCTCCGCCTCTCAAGCCTCTCGAGCCTTCCAGGGCTCCGCCTCCAGAGCCTCTCGAGTCTTCCACGGCCCTTCTCCCCGAGCCTCCTACGGCTCCACCTCCCGGGCTTTCCAGAGCTCCGCCTCCCGAGCTTTCCAGAGTTCCGCTTCCCGAGCTTTCCAGAGCTCCGCCTCCCGAGCTTTCCAGAGCTCCGCCTCCCGAGCTTTCCAGAGCTCCACCTTCCGAGCCTCCCGAGCTTTCCAGAGCTCCGCCTTCCGAGCTTTCCAGAGCTCTGCCTACCGAGTCTTCCAGGGCTCCTCTCGGGCCTCCCAGGGCCCCGCCTCTCGAGCCTCCCAGGGCTCCTGCTCTCGAGCCTTCCAGGGCTCCTCCTCTCGAGCCTCCCAGGGCTTCGCCTCTCAAGCCTCTCGAGCCTTCCAGGGCTCCTCCTCTCGAGCCTCCCAGGGCTCCGCCTCTCAAGCCTCTCGGGCCTTCCAGGGCTCCGCCTCTCAAGCCTCTCGGGCCTTCCAGGGCTCCGCCTCTCAAGCCTCTCGAGCCTTCCAGGGCTCCGCCTCCAGAGCCTCTCGAGTCTTCCACGGCCCTTCTCCCCGAGCCTCCTACGGCTCCACCTCTTGGGCTTTCCAGAGCTCCGCCTCCCGAGCTTTCCAGAGTTCCGCTTCCCGAGCTTTCCAGAGCTCCGCCTCCCGAGCTTTCCAGAGCTCCGCCTTCCGAGCCTCCCGAGCTTTCCAGAGCTCCGCATTCCGAGCTTTCCAGAGCTCCGCCTACCGAGTCTTCCAGGGCTCCTCTCGAGCCTTCCAGGGCTCTTCCTCTCGAGCCTCCCAGGGCTTCGCCTCTCAAGCCTCTCGGGCCTTCCCGGGCTCCGCCTCTCAAGCCTCTCGGGCCTTCCAGGGCTCCGCCTCTCAAGCCTCTCGAGCCTTCCAGGGCTCCGCCTCCAGAGCCTCTCGAGTCTTCCACGGCCCTTCTTCCCGAGCCTCCTACGGCTCCACCTCCAGAGCCTCCTATGGCTCCACCTCCAGAGCCTCCTACGGCTCCGCCTCCAGAGCCTCCTACGGATCTGCTCCCAGAGACTCCAGAGCTTCCTAGGGCTCCACCTCTCGAGCCTCCTACGGCTCCGCCTCTCGAGCCTCCTACGGCTCCGCCTCCCGAGCCTCCTACGGCTCTGCCCCAGAGACTCCAGAGCTTTCTAGGGCTCTGCCTCTCGAGCATCCTACGGCTCCACCTCTCGAGCCTCCTTCGGCTCCGCCTCCCGAGCCTCCTACGGCTCCGCCTCCAGAGCCTCCTACGGCTCTGCTCCCAGAGACTCCAGAGCCTTCTAGGGCTCCGCCTCTAGAGCGCCCTACAGCTCTTCTCCCCGAGCCTCCTTCGGCTCCGCCTCCCGAGCCTCCTACGGCTCCGCCTCCCGAGCCTCCTACGGCTCTGCTCCCAGAGCCTCCCGAGCCTCCTACGGCTCTGCTCCCAGAGCCTCCCGAGCCTCCTACGGCTCCGCCTCCCGAGCCTCCTGCGGCTCCGCCTCCTGAGCCTCCTACAGCTCCGCCTCCTGAGCCTCCCACTGGTTTAATACCCATCTCAGCTGGTTTAAATATTGTGCTTCTGTTGTGCTGGAGCTCTTTGAATTGTGATTGGTGTATACTTTAGGGCTCAGACCCCAATCATTGCTGCTTGCAGATATATTATTACCATTATTATTAGTCCTATAGACATTTATCTCTTTCAAAACTAGAATCTAAACTAGAACTAAAACCTTTTGGTGGAAATTTTGTTGTTTGTTAAGATTGAAAATTTGTATTATTATTATTATTACTATTATTAATGCATAACATTTTAGTGATTGATTATTGCTTGATTGATTAATTTATTATCGATTATTGTAGGTCAACCCCATCACTGCCATTACCAGTGTTTGAAATAAGTATTTATTTCTGTTAACAGGCATGTTTATTGGTAGAAAGTCAAGTAGTGTGTAATAAAACCAAGGTTACTTATATTATGTCTTACTACATTCATCATTTGACAATATTTATCAAAATACACTAGGGGTTAATTTTTTTTGGATTTCTGTGTTTCCACCAGACAACTGGAGTACAAATAGACGTGCTGTGTGGCAGGTGCCATTTACACCTAGTGCATATGTTATTACTTTGTACTTGATTGTTGTACCACCTGACATTTAGAGACACTAAATCAAAACGTTTGTTCATAATGTAAAAGTTTTTATTTTTATTTAAACCATATGAAGGTTGAAACCAGCATTAAAATTCCTAAGAACCTGGCACATTCATTTTAAACAAGATTTTGTAGGTACGTCATTGACCTATATGCTAGTATCTACACATGCAAGTATATATATATATAAGTATCACATATGCAAGTATAAAGGCATGACACTTTGTAACACAGCAAAATGTCCAAATATGGCAGCTAGCATGGTCACAGAAAAAGAATGCATTGTGGATGCATCACTGTGTAAACACCTGATCCATTAAAGGAGGACCTAATAGAACAAAAACTACATACTGAGATTGGTATTTATGACAAAAGCGTGATGACTATCCAAACATTTCTGTCTCTTGGTTTTGGTGTTTACTTTAGATCTTATGTAATCTGTTACTCTTCAAATGGGGGGTGGGGGGGATTTCCCCGTAACAGTCATTTTCCAATTGCAACAAATGACTCATGTATGAGGTGTGATATTGTTATGCAGATATTTTTTCAATTATGCCCAAAGCCGTTCATTGAATCTGCTTTTCCTCTTTTTCTGTTTCATAAATGTTTTACACTAATTAAGTTGTCAATTTAAGAGATTTTACTAAAGATTTAATCAATGTCAGTAAGATTAGATATTACAAAGCTCATATTTGTGTATCATGATAACATGATACACAATTATGATGACTAGTTCTCATTCCAGTTTCAATGATATTTACCATTGGGAAGTCAAATGACCTTTACCTTAACAAAGAGCTGCATTTGTATTTCTATGTCAGATTATATGTAAGGCAACATAAAGTGGAAAATGTGAACTCAATCACAACTTAATCATCAGTCACATGATATGCTGAGAAAAGTCAAAAACATTTGTCATGTAATTGCTCTTTTAAAGATACAATGATTAATACATTACATTGCATAAAATGATTCAAAAAATAACATATAACATCACATCGTATAATATAATTATATAGTTTAGATGTGTGATAATTTATTACCACTTGCAGGTTCCTGCTTGTGGTAATAAATTAGCACACAACTATATGTATAGCTATCTAGTATATGTATATACTTTAGTATACAGTATACTGTAGTATACTCTACTGTATATTCTCTATAATACAGATATATTTGTATTATTTGTATATATTTGTAAAATATATATACACATACATATGTAATATAGCCAAAACATTAGCCCAAACATTATGACCACACACAGGTGAAGCAAATAACATTTGTACGTGAGCGCTGTTTACCCGGGGAAGTGATGGCACCATGATGCACTGTGGGAAGACGACAAGCCAGTGGAGTGAGTGTGATGCTCTAGGCAATGTTCTGCTGGGAAACCCTTGTTCCGACTATTTATGTGGACATCAATTTGACATGTGCCACCTACCTAAACATCATTGCAGACCAGGTACACCCCTTCATGGCAATGGCATTCCCTGATGGCAGTGGTCTCTTTCAGCAGGATAATGCGCCCTGCCACACTGCACACATTGGTCAGGAATGGTTTGAGGAACATAATGATGAGTTCAAGGTGTTGCCCTGGCCTCCGAATTCCCCAGATCTCAATCTGATTGAGCATCTGTGGGATGTACTGGACAAACAAGTCCAATCCATGACAGCTCTACCTCACAACACAGCTGATAATGTCTACCCCCACAGAATGAATCCATAACTAATGCAACTTTCAATGTAAAGCATTAAAAGGTTTCATCTTACAGAGGTTGAAACATATAATTAAAACTAAAACTACAGATAAATAAACAGTAGCACATTGTGACCAGACTTGTCACAAGTCCTTCCCTCTGTGTGGGTGGGAGACTAAGGTGACATTAAAAGGCATGAAAGCCCTTCCTTCTTCCTATCTTGTTAGGACGAGACAGCAAAATGGTAAGTAAAGAATTAAAAAAAATTATATAAATAGGGAAATTAATTATTTTAAATGTAAATACATGTGATTCTGCTTGTAATTGTACATTGTTACTGTTATAATTAATAAAAATAACCTAATATTTGTGACATGGAAATTTTAATTTAAAATACTACCAATGTGCTTTTAAATTGTACAAAATAGGAATATTCTTTAATTTTGATATATTAGAAATATTGGTAAAACTTTACACTATGGTTCCATTTGTAAACATTAGCTAACATGCAAAGTTAACATGAACTACCAATGAACAATACTTTTACAGCATTTACTAATCTTGGTTCGTTTTAATAACATTTTTATAATCAAAAGTTGCATATGTTAACATTAGTTAATGCTCTGTGAACTAACAAGAACTAACAATGAACAATTGTTTATTTTAGCCTATTATCAAGCATTAACCATGTTTAACAAACTCTGTAAAATAATATTGTTCATTGTTAATTCATGTTATTTAATAGTGCATTTAATAACACCAACGAATTGAACCTTTTTGTAAAGTCTTACCGAGATATTGTCATTTTGAAAATCAGTTTGCTCTAGTGGCGATGCTGCTCGCATTTGGTACTGATGCATTGACAGTAGAGGTCCCAACTTACCAGCATAAGGACCCTGGCACAGGGGACATGCTCACATGCACACGCTGCCCCCCTGGAACCCACATGCTCTCGCACTGTTCTCCCACACAAGACACCGTCTGCACTCGCTGTCCAGAGGACCATTTCACGCAGTTCTGGAACTACTTACCCAAATGCCTGTACTGCAGCACCTTCTGCGTGGAGAATCAATATGTTCATGAAGAATGCTCCCCTACAAACAACCGAGTGTGTGTATGTCAAGACGGTCATTACTGGTATGCAGACTTCTGCATCAAGCACACGGAGTGTCCGTCTGGATACGGCGTCCAGAAGAATGGTAATTGACACGTTTCTGGGGTGTTTTATTTTCTGTGCTTCTTGTCCATAAATTAAGTTTGAGAAACATTTTTAAATGTGTCCACAGGTACCGTTCACAGTGATACAAAGTGCGAAAGGTGTCCGCGAGGCACGTTTTCTGCGGTCACGTCATCGAGCGCGGCGTGCGTAAAGCACACCAATTGCGCATCGAAGGATCTCGTTTTGGCGCTGAAGGGAAACGGTTGGCATGACAACATATGCTCGACATGCGAGAATCTTCAGAGTGACGGTAATTTCACGGAGCTTTCTTTGGCCATCAATGGCTTATATTCTGTTTGGGTTCTGAGAGTCCAACCAATAATAATCTGAACCTCAAATACATTTAAGGGACCTAAATGGGTTGCCAGGCATTGAGACTGATTATTAATATGTTTTCATATTCAATTTATCAATATTTTCACCCTAAGATTATCTGATGCACACGTTGAAGAATTTGGTTCCCCTTCTGTCACTCACTCAACGTTGTGTCGAATGAAGTGACACAAGGGGTCTTCCTGGGATGCCAAACCTCTGAACCTGAGAAAAGGCCAATGTTAAGTTGGCAGACAGAATTTGTATGCCCCACCCCAGACAAGCGAGTGCCAGTCAGAATTTTTCTTTGGAGCCGAACGGTTGTGCAACAAGCAAGCTGAAGTTCACCACTGGTTCACTCACATCTGTCAGCGAGAAGCATTGCTGTTGGATCTATGGCGCATTTTCAGCTGGGGTTCTCTCTCTCAGATTTTACAATCTCAGGGTTGAGTCGGTCTCATCCCGTGTTATGTCAGGTCCGAGCCGAGGCGGTAGAACTCGGTAACCTGGCACAACCGCCCGGGTGTTCCGCTTGCACACAGCGCCCTTCACCAAGTTGATCCATTGTGCCTTCTATCCCAGGTTAGCCACTAAGCATCACTCCCTGGATGTTCTCCTCCCTAGCCTTCTGGCCTGCGAATTCAGCGGAGTAATTCACGTCCAGACCCACTACGAGTCACAGGTGCTCTGTACTGGGGTCAGGCTCCACGGGCTTAGTTCCCTTTCCAGGCAAACTCCCCGTGATGTATTCACCGCGGTACGGTCCCCCTGTCGGCAGGCCCGCATTTCCCTCGGGCTGCCCTGCTGCCCCGGTCACTGTGCTTGTAGAGTCCCCTCTCATTAGGCTGGACCTACCACCGTGCCATTTCCCACGTACGGCTTCACAACCCTTGTGGTGTATTTGCCACATGTTACCTCCCGCTAGACTGGGCAGGATGTGGCCTCCACAGGATCTTTTCCCCCTGAAAGAATAGGACCGGGAAAGACCGCCTTCTCCGACGCATTTCATAGCGTTAAGATGGCCCCAGCCACTTCACGTCCTATGTGAGAGACATAGTGAGAGAAAAGGCCGGGCGTGTTCCCATGCTAGTCATGTAGCACCTGTTCCCCCCCTCAGGGTTGTGGGGAACCTAAGGTCTGTATGTGACATCTCTTTGGGGGCGTTGGGGAGGGCTATGTGCAGCCAACACAGGTGCCTCTAGCACGCAGTAGCCTGCTTGCACCTGTCTCGACAGTTCACGTAACACGGTCAGTGAGTGGTGTTTTTAGATGGGACCCCTTGTGTCACTTCATACGACACAACATCGAGTGAGTGACAGAAGGGGAACGTCATGGTTACTGTTGTAACCTCCGTTCCCCGAGGGAAGGAACGAGACGTTGTGTCCCTCCTGCCACAGCACTAGACCTAACACTGTAAACGGCCGTACCTTATTTTCGGCTGCTCACTGCAAAATCCTGACTGGCACTCGCTGCCCCGCTTCCCTTTATACCAGTATGTCTGGGGTGGGGCATGCAAATTCTGTCTGCCAACTTGATATTGGCCTTTTCTCAGGTTCAGAGGTACGTTTGGTGTCACAGGAAGACCCCTTGTGTCACTTCATTCGACACAACGTCTCGTTCCTTCCCTCGGAGAACGGAGGTTACAACAGTAACCATGACGATTTATTTAAATGTATTCTTGATGGGGTCAAATTGAACCCAAACAGAAATACAACATACAACACACATAAAATATACAGCATACCCCAAACTGTAAGTCAATAAAAAGTGAGGATGATATCAATGTCTATTTGTTTGTTTGTTTGTTTGTTTGTTTCACTGGGATATATTTACTTTTCCTGTCTAGGTGGTGTAACCATTCTGAAAAGAATCCTGCCTGACTTCTTTGCACATGAAAAAATTCGGCTATACAAATTGAAGAGATTTGTGAGGCATGATTTGGGTCAGAGAATAAAAGGAAAACGCTCTCTCACTTCCAGAGAGCAAATCTTATATTACATTTCAGAGTGGATTAGAGACGCTAGTATGGACCAGTTGAATAAATTACCAATGGTGCTTGGAGAAAGAAACATCCTCAATACTGCAGAAAAACTCTCAAAAATTCTAAAGGAGTTAGATGCCTCAAATTGTCTTATGAAAAATACAAAATGTAACACACTGTAAATGAGTTATGTTATAATAAAAAAAAAGATTTTTGGGATTCTCTTGTGTTAAGGCCATTAAACACCTGCTCATTGCATCATTGTGGCTGTTATTTAGACTATCTATATGAATGTACAAACATACGGAAGCGTATTGCATTCACTTGAGAAAAAAAAAAATCTACTCTGTTTTTCTGAATTAACGACTTAATTATCTCAGAATTATGAGATCATTTTTCATTAAAAAAAATATTTTGTTCTGTTTTTCTGAATTAATGAGATCCCTCAAAATCCTGCCAGGAGCTCTATTTTAGCTGGATTGCATGGAAGTAAACATGTCCCGCCTTTCAAGTTTAATCCGGTTTTATTTTACTTTGGGTCTGAGACAATTTATAGAGATATGTTTTAAAATTGGCCTTCAAAGACATTACTGTCTATGACATTTGTAATACTGTCATGGCTGAGACACGCTTTGATCTTCCAAAGGACACGAATCAAGCAATAGACTTGTACTTGCATTTAACACTAGACCTACCGGAATTCTAGAACTACTAGAATGGCCATAGCGGTCATTCTGACCGTTCATACTAGACTGTACCAAATGTCATGTCATATTTACATTCGAAACTTCTATTGAGGTTTTAGAATGAAGCTTCTAATGTCTGTCGTCATATTTTATGGCATCATCACCCTAAAAATGTATTGAATAAAATACAATAATATGGATCAAATGGAGCGCCAAGCGAACGCAGATAGTCCTACATAATACGATCTTTTTTTGTAATATATAATAGTGCTAGACTATACAAATACATAGGCCTATATATATTATATATTAGCTGCTAGACTGCCCCGGAAGGTGCGTGCCTCGCTTTGTGTCCAGCAAGTTTTTTCCACCACAGTGAAAATGTTTTCGAAAGTCTAAACGCCAACAAACATGGATTGAGGCGGAATCTCCTCATAGAAATGTAGAAATGTATTTTTCAATGGGCTAAGTGCTTTTAAAGGGGCATACACAAGAACATTTCTAAACTGGCTATACTTTCGAGCTTCATTGGATGATGCCTATCATCCAATTTAATATAAAAAATCAAATTTGTATCTGTAATTAGCTACAATAGCAAGATCTGTGGTTGTCGATGAACTAATACATTTTCACATTCATTAGAATTAAAATTTCGTGTCCTGGTGTTTATTATTAATATAACAGATTCATTTATTCATGGATTTTGATTCCAGTGGTGGCTGCATAGGATTGTTTCCAATTTCCAATAACTCCAGAGCGTTGTAAAGTCCAAAAGTCAACATGTTTTGAAAAAGGATAGATGTAATAATTTCCAAAATTCACAACATGTTTTTATCTAATGAAATATTCGCCTCAATCCATGTTTGTTGGCGTTTAGACTTTCGAAAACATTTTCACTGTGGTGGAAAAAACTTGCTGGACACAAAGCTGAGGCACGCACCTTCCGGGGCAGTCTAGCAGCTAATATATAATATATATAGGCCTATGTATTTGTATAGTCTAGCACTATTATATATTACAAAAAAGATCGTATTATGTAGGACTATCTATGTCGCTTAGCGCTCCATTTGATTCATATTATTCTATTTTATTCAATACATTTTTAGGGTGATGACGCCATAAAATATGACGACAGACATTAGAAGCTTCATTCTAAAACCTCAACAGAAGTTTCGAATGTAAATATGACATGACATTTGGTACAGTCTAGTATGAACGGTCAGAATGACCGCTATGGCTATTCTAGTAGTTCTAGAATTCCGGTAGTTCTCGTGTTAAATGCAAGTACAAGTCTATTGCTTGATTAGTGTCCTTTGGAAGATCAAAGCGTGTCTCAGCCATGACAGTATTACAAATGTCATAGACAGTAGGCTAATGTCTTTGAAGGCCAATTTTAAAACATATCTCTATAAATTGTCTCAGACCCAAAGTAAAATAAAACCGGATTAAACTTGAAAGGCGGGACATGTTTACTTCCATGCAATCCAGCTAAAATAGAGCTCCTGGCAGGATTTTGAGGGATCTCATTAATTCAGAAAAACAGAGCAAAAACTTTTTTTTCCATGAAAAATTATCTCGTAATTCTGAGATAATTAAGTCGTTAATTCAGAAAAACAGAGTAGATTTTTTTTTCTCAAGTGAACGCAATACGCTTCCGTACAAACAGCATGATACTGTGCTCATATTTTTTATACGCTCTATTGACATGATGTAATATTATGGTTTGAGCTAAAAGAAATATATATTCTGAATAATAATTGACCTTTTCTCATCTTAAGATGTGCATTCATCTGTAACACACACACAGCAACTGAACTATCAGTGGGAATGTTTCAACTTGTTCTGAGGAAATTTCAGCCCTTTTACTGACTTACAGACATGCATAGGTGTGTTTAGTATTGTTTAAAAGCAGAAATAGCGAGTGGGAGTCACGATTTGAAATGTCAAAGTTAAGTTTATCTCAGACAGGATACAAGGCTCCATCTCATCATAAACATGTGTCCACACTGTCTGAAAATACAACGAACAGATGTTACAGAGCAAAAGAGTCACTGTAAATGCCATGGTTTATTCTAGGAGACAGTGTCTTGCTCTAAGTTAAAGATCCATGAGCTTGAATTCTCTTCTAGTGGCTCAGTGTACCGCATTTCACTCATCTTTCGCCATTCTAAACAAGCACAGAAACCATAAAAGAGTTCAAGCAGCTAGCTTACCACAAATAAAGGCAAGGATGTTTCTGAGTATTTTCACTGGAAGTCACATGGACAACTGGTGGACATTATGAGGCTTTGCTCACTATGTCATTAGAGGGTGCCTTTTCTGTGGCAATAGACTTGTTCCTCTTCCCTTATTTGTCTCCCTCACTTGTGTAATTCAGGCCACTGTTTTTAATCATGGAAACTCCATGTTTCATTTCTACTGTTTTTAAACAATAAAATGAAATGCTGAGGAAGAAGGGAAAGCCATATTTTCACAGTAGGATTCCCCCATCGAAACAGGCCTCAGTAGGATGTGGACCAGCCTTTGCCCTTAAGAGACCTGGCACTTATAACAAATGGATCTACAAAATGCCCAGATAGTGTAAAAAATTCAAAATATTTTTAAGACAATTAGAAAATAATGCAAAGTAATTGGGCTGACTGACTGGGAGTGAGAGATGCTTTACCAAAACAATGGCGTAAAACACAACCTTAGAGACCTTTTATGTTATTTTGAGAAGTGTAAAAATATTTTTGGCTCATTATGAAACTGTGGTGGGTCAAATGATGTAATTCATGGGAACTACTGACTTAACACATAAGCTACACATAAATCACAAATACGTATTTTCTCAGGCACTTATTGAGTCTAAATAAATGCATAACTTACATCATTTCATTTGTACACCCAAATGACAATAGTCATAACATTCTGTTCATGTGTTGCACTTGCTATAGTTTACTTCAATTCTTCATCAAATAGCAAAGTCAAATGTAAATCAAGTCAATCACTGACACAACAGCGCCACCTTGATTGAGAAATACAATATATATTATGTATTTGTACACGCATATACAGTAGAATAATGATAACACACCATTGTTGTTCATTTATTGTTACACAGAAAATCAACTTATTTGAATGAATATAGATATAATTTCTCTTGTAATAAATATGGAAATTAGATGAGATTCCGGGCTATCAAAAACCTAAGGTATGTCTTTAAGGATTAAATTGTAATTGTAAATAGCGTGTGAACATTGTAAATTGCAATTACATTTTAAAATGTAATTTAAAGTAATTAATTTATGATTTGACTGTTCATTTACAATAAATTAATTAATTGTTAGACCACTCATTAAAAAGCTACATGTTTATTACTGTAATTAGTGTACCTCGCCTACAAATAGATTTCAGTTTTTTGAACCCTGAGTCTAGGTTTACTTTACTATAAATTTTAAACTCATTTAGACTTTAGACGTTATTTTAAGACCTAGAAACTTTAAAGCTTTCAAGCTTTTAAAGGAACAGTTCACCCAAAAATGAAAATTCTCTCATCATTTACTCACACTCATGCCATCCCAGATGTGTGACTTACTTTCTTCTGCTGAACACAAATTAAGAATTTTAGAAGAATATTTCAGCTCTGTAGGTCCATACAATGCAAGTGAATGGTGACCAGACATTTTGAAGGTCCAAAAATCTCATATAGGTAGCATAAAATAATCCAAAAAAATCCAGTGGTTTGATATGTCTTCTGAAGCGATGCAGTTGCTTTGGATGAGAAACAGATCAGCATTTTATTACGATAAATTTCAGAATGTGACAGTGAAATATTTATTATAAAGTTAAAAATATAATTTCAGAATAAAATCTGTTTATTTCAGTAAGCAGTATTTGCTAAAAACTGTACAATTGTTGTCAATAAATGTATTTTTAGGGCAATGTAACACTTTTAATAAAAAAATCTAATTAATGTTAAATCATACTCCATTTTCTCTGTAAAAAATATATATTTTTTACAATGGACAAAATCTTTTGTTACTGACATATATTTTACAGACATATCAGGTTAAAATTACATTTTCATATGTAAAAATGACGATGTTTACCTTTATCAAAAGGATAATGCCTGTTTGTTGTTGAGTAACAGGGAAAATGTGAATTGTGGGTGAATAAATGTATTTTAGGGGAATTTAACACTTTTATTTTAAATGATAGCCCACTGTATTTTCTCTGTAAAAATACATTTATTTAAAGTGTAGGACCAGTTTAACAAGAGGGTTAACGACAGAATAACATCTGAAATATCTACTTGTGATTGCCATGAATTGGGGATCATTTCATCTCTGTTATGGTGTAAGGGAATATTTCATTTACTGCTGGAACCTTGCCACCAATAGTGTACAAAATATGTTTTTTTTTTTCAACAGATTGTGAGTGAAAGGAGTTGCTAAACCTTCAGAAAATGTTGATCTACAGCCTCAAGTGGAGCTGTTTTCTTTTACAGTATAAGTGGTTTGCAATTTTTCCAACCATGTTACCAAAATTTGGGACATTTCTAAAAACAGTTAACATTTTTATTAGATTCTAGCAATCAACAACACATAAATAACATACTTATATACACTTATGAGAAAAAACAAACAAACAAAAATGCCACAGTGTGTAACAAGGTTGCAGATTTAGCCTTAAATGAACTTATTAGTCAGTTTTGAACTATAAGGGCTAGCTAGTTTGGGACCAAACGTTGGTTTTCGGTTATTGATTAGTTATTAATCAACTGATATTTCATATCTTGCAGATATTTGATGTATTGCAAATTACCTACTTTTTTAGCTACAGTATGTTCATTTTATGATAGGATATGTTTTATCTAACAAATTTGATAGTTCTCAAAAATAAATAAATACATAAATAAATACATGAATTGCTATGAAATGATTATAATGCTTTAGTGAGCAAAAAATAAAAACAAATAAATAATTATGAAATACACGAAAATGTATCCTATTTTGGAAAGTGACACTGAGTGACATCACATACACAAACATAACCTTTTATTAATTACTGTAGTAGAATAGCATTTAAAGGGAATATTTCAGCAGAAAAAAAGTGCATATTGCTTTTGGTGATAATATGGTCATATGTGTTTTACTATGGTAATGACTTGTATTCAGTATACTGCAGTGGGTTTGTATTTATTTTAGTTCAATATTGTCCTCTAGTGGTTCAAGGTCATTTTCATGAGACAATGCAGGGAGCCATTTAACAACATGGGAATTGTATTTGTTTATACCTTAATTTATATACACCTGTGAATATATTCCTTGGGTAAAAGTATTGGCTTGAGTGAGTGTGCTACGTATAAGAATAGTAACTATTATACAGTAACAGACAGCAAACATTAGATAGATTCTATTCTAGATCGGCACATATAAATCACCAGATAGCACCCTCACCTGAAACTGGAAACTTTGGCACACTAATAAGACAACTTCTCTGCTAACTAGAGACTGCAACAGTGGTCGCTTGTCCGATTCATTTTCTCCATTAACTGCAGTAAACTGTTATAAGTCTTAAACCAAACCAACCAGCTCCAAATTGAATCCCAACATTAGATTTTAAGCAAACACGTACTGGACAAAAGGACTTTGAAGCAGCCCACGTTTACTATGCCTTTATAAGGGAATGAATGAGCTACACATCCCTTATCATTCACTCATTATTTACTCACCCTTATGACTTCTCAGACCTGTTTGACTTTGTTTCTTCTGCAGAACACAAACAAAGATATTTTGAAGGATAAATCATGTGACTACAGCATGCAATGCAAGTCAACGGGGTCCTAAACGTTCATATAGGCGGCATAAAGGTAATCCAAAAACTTGAGATGTTTAATCCATGTCTTCTGAAGCGATACGATCAGATTTGTGTGAAAGACAGACCAAAATGTAACTCCTTTTTCACTATAATTCTTGCTATCTGCAAGTCTCCTAGGCGCAATTGTCACAATGATGAGTCACGAGTCCAAGTGCAAGTGAACAGTTTATTTGAGACGGATAGCACAGGGAGATACTCAAAACGCCGTGTTACAGGCGGGCGACCTAGAAGTAACAATCTAGCAAAGACGTAAACAGGACTGGAATATAGCGCGAACCCAAGTCAGCGTCAGGATCCAATCTCCCAGACGATCCCACAGAAGACTGGAGGTGTGGAGACAAACGGGTGGCGCCCACAAGGAACTAAGACACAGGAACTGGGTAACAGAATACAAACATGAATAACAAACCGACACCATCCATGACAATTACCAGCTAGATAAAGGCAGCTAACAAGCAGTAGTGATTAGTAGCAGCTGACGGCAGTGGAGTAATCAGCTGGTGCTAGGCAACAAACGAGCACTACACACACACACACACACACACACACACACACACCTATAAACACACCAACAGATGATGAAATGAACACATGGATCGATGAACCGTGACAGTACCCCCTCCCCTAAGAGTGCCTCCTGGCACTCCCAGGAGAGCCTACCTGACGATTGTAATCCTCGATAAGGGAGTGATCCAGTATGTCCCTAGCAGGAACCCAACTCCTCTCCTCCAGACCATAACCCTCCCAGTCCACCAAGTACTGGAATCCGCGTCCCCTCCGTCTAGAGTCCAGAATACGATTAACCAAATATGTAGGCTCCCCGTCTACGAGTCGCGGCGGTGGGGGAACCGGCATCGGCGGATTAAGGTTAGACCGAAAAACCGGTTTCAATTTGGAGACATGAAAGGCGGGGTGAATTCTCCTGTACGCTGGAGGAAGTTTGAGACGGACTGTCACCGGACTAATGATCTTGGTGACAGTGAACGGGCCGATAAATTTAGGAGCTAGTTTATTAGACACGGAACGGAGCGGAATATTCTTAGTAGAAAGCCACACCTTTTGACCCACAATGTACACGGGAGGCTTTGACCGGTGGCGATCGGCCTTGGCCTTAGTGCGCGCCCTCACCTGGAGCAGAGTCTCGCGGGCTCTGGTCCATGTGCGGTGTCACCTCTGGACGAAGGCGTGAGCAGAGGGGACCGCGACTTCAGATTCCAGACTGGGAAAAATAGGTGGCTGGTACCCTACGCTACCCTCAAATGGAGATAGGCCCGTGGATGACACTGGTAACGAGTTAAGTGCGTACTCCACCCATGAGAGCTTCTGGCTCCAGGAGGAAGGATTTTGAGAAACCAAACATCGCAACACTCTCTCTAAGTCTTGGTTGGCACACTCGGTCTGCCCGTTGCTCTGAGGGTGAAAACCAGAAGAAAGACTGACACTCGCCCCCAATAAACGACAAAACTCTCTCCAAAATTTGGAAATAAATTGGGGACCCCTGTCAGAGACCACGTCCATCGGGAGGCCATGTAATCGAAAGATGTGATCTACAACAGCAACCGCTGTCTCCTTGGCAGACGGTAATTTAGGCAAGGGAATGAAATGGGCCGCCTTCGAGAATCGGTCCACTACGGTCAAAACGACCGAATTGCCCTGGGAGGGCGGGAGGGCAGTGACAAAATCTAGCGCGATGTGGGACCAGGGTCTAGAAGGGACAGACAGCGGTTGGAGTAACCCATCCGGTGGGCGATTGGAAGTCTTACCACGAGCACAGACCGAACATGCCAATACAAAACTCCGAATGTCGCGAGCCATAGAGGGCCACCAGAATCGTTGCCTGACCAAAAAACTGGTGCGATTAGCTCCTGGGTGACATGCTATAGTGGAACAATGACCCCACCGGATTACGTCGGACCTTGACCCCTCCGGTACAAATAAGCGACTCGGTGGACAATCGGGCGGAGGCGATACCCCTTCTAAGGCTGCACGGACCTTCGACTTGACCTCCCAAACGAGTGTGGAGACAATTAGTCTCTCAAGAAAAATGCACTCGGGAGTAGACGGGCGAACGGAACGATCAAAAATATGAGATAAAGCATCAGGCTTGATGTTTTTGGAGCCCGGACGATACGACAAGGAAAACTCGAAACAACCGAAAAAAAGTGCCCACCGAGCCTGCCTGGAGTTGAGTAGTTTAGCTGATCTGATATACTCAAGGTTCTTATGATCAGTCCAGACAATAAAGGGTACCCCTGAACCCTCTAACCAATGACGCCATTGCTCCAACGCTAACTTGACTGCCAGCAACTCTCTGTTACCAATGTCATAATTACATTCCACAGGAGACAAACGATGAGAAAAAAACGCGCAAGGATGCATCTTGTCGTCTGCGGGCGAGCGCTGGGAAAGAACCGCTCCTACCCCCACCTCTGACGCGTCGACCTCCACCATAAACTGACGTGAAGGATCAGGGGCTATAAGAATGGGAGCTGAAACGAAGCGGCTCTTGAGGTTGGTAAATGCAGCTTCAGCTACACTAGACCACCTGAACGTCGTCTTGGAAGAGGTCAAGGCAGTCAGAGGAGCGGCTAGTTGGCTGAAATTGCGAATGAAACGCCAGTAAAAATTGGCGAACCCCAGAAACCTCTGTAGGGCCTTACGGGAATCTGGAGTTGGCCAATCCACCACAGCCTTAACCTTGTCGGGATCCATGCGCACCCCCTTGGAGGAGATGATATAACCCAGAAATGGAACCGACTGAGCATGGAATGAACATTTCTCCGCCTTGACAAAAAGCCCATTCTCTAACAGTCTCTGGAGCACTCGCCTGACGTGCTGAACGTGTTCCTGGAGAGAAGAAGAAAATATCAGTATGTCATCCAGGTAGACATATATGAACTGATCTACCATATCTTTCAGCACGTCATTCACGATTGCCTGGAAAACCGCAGGGGAGTTAGACAGGCCGAACGGCATGACCAAATATTCAAAGTGTCCCCTGGGGGTGTTAAAAGCAGTTTTCCATTCATCCCCCTTCCTTATGCGGACCAAATGATAAGCATTGCGTAAATCCAATTTTGTGAAGATGGATGCTCCCTGCAACCTCTCGAAGGCCGAAGACATCAACGGCAAAGGATAAGTATTCCTTACCGTGATGTTGTTCAACCCTCGGTAGTCAATACAAGGTCGCAGAGAGCCATCCTTCTTGCCCACAAAAAAGAACCCTGCCCCCGCTGGAGAAGAGGAGGGGCGGATGAACCCAGAGGCTAGAGAATCAGAAATATATTTCTCCATGGCCTGCCTTTCCGGAGCGGAAAGTGAGTATAACTTGCCTTTCGGCAGAGACATACCTGTCAGTAAATCAATGGCACAGTCATAGGGACGATGCGGAGGGAGAGAAGCAGCCCGAGACTTACTGAACACTTCCTTCAGGTCAAGATACTCACGTGGCATGTTAGATAGATCCGCGTGTTCATCCTGAAACACAACACAAGACACTGGAGAACACACAGACATTAAACAAGAAGCATGACAATATTCACTCCAAGACAAAACAGAATTCCTGCACCAATTAATATGCGGGTTATGGAGTGCCAGCCAGGGATGGCCAAGTACCACAGGAGCAGAAGGGGAGTGGATTAAAAGGAACTCGATCTCCTCAGAATGGTTACCAGAGGTAACGAGTCTCACTAAGGCCGTGGAGTGAGTAACAGAGGGTAACAGTTGGCCGTTAAGTGCTACTACAGAAATGGGTTGAGGGAGTGTCACCACAGGTATCATGAGTCTCTGAGCGAAGTTAAAGTCTAAAAAATTTCCCTCTGCCCCCGAGTCTATCAGAGCCTCACAGTCAACGCTCTGAGCAGAAAGTTTTAAACTGACAGTGAGATGAGTGGCAGAAAAAGAGGATTTAGTCAAAATAGATCCACCCGTCAGTAACCTCTTACCTACTGGCAGGCGCTGGCTTTTACCGGACATTGGAGAGCAATGTGGCCAACGGCTCCACAATATAAGCACAATCCTTTCTCTCTCCTTCTCTGCTTCTTCCTTTGCGATAGACGGGATCTGCCCATCTGCATAGGCTCAGGACCTGAAAAAGACTCTGCAGTTTCCACAGCAGGAAAAGATACGTTAGCCTGTGCAGCAGCCGGCCAACCTCACTGTGTTCGCGGTCCCCGTTGTCGTAGTCGCGAGTCCACCAGAATGGCTAGGTCGATGAGTTTATCCACCCCCGTGGGTAACTCCATAGATTTCATCCTTGATGTGCTCAGAGAGTCCGTGTAAAAACATGTCCCATTGAGCCTTCAAATTCCAGCCACACTCCGCAGCCAAGGTGCGGAACTCAATCGAATAGTCCGTGACTGAACGATCTCCTTGGCGCAACGCCGCGAGAATGCGCGCTGCGTCTCTACCGGAGGCTGCGCGATCAAAGACCTTTCTGAGCTCGTGTGAAAAGCTATCAAAAGAGTCACAACAAGGAAGTCGCTGTTCCCACACTGTAGTTCCCCAAGTCGCGGCTCTCCCCGATAAAAGTGTGATGACAAAAGCCACTTTAGATTCCTCAGTAGGGAATGATGAAGGTTGAAGAGAGATGTGCAGTGAACACTTCGCCAGAAATGAACGGCATAATTGAGGCTCACCGGAATAAAACGCTGGAGGTGGAAGACGTGGTTCAGTAGCTCAAATGGTCTGCGCGACCGAAACAGGTGGGCTTGTAGTCGCTTGACCTCGCACTGAAGCCGTCTCGGTTCTTAGCTGTTGCAACTGAGTGGTTAATTCGGAGACCTGGGTTACCAACGCCTGTATAGCATGACCCGTGGCCACCGCCTGTTCCTCCTGTTGTTGCATACGAGCCTCACTCCTGGATAGAATCTCTGTCAATTCGGTAACACTTGCTGGATTCATCTTAGGTCGGTTCGTTCTGTCACAATGATGAGTCACGAGTCCAAGTACAAGTGAACAGTTTATTTGAGACAGATAGCACAGGGAGATACTCAAAACGGCGCGTTACAGGCGGGTGACCTAGAAGTAACAATCTAGCAAAGAGGTAAACAGGACTGGAATATAGCGCGAACCCAAGTCAGCGTCAGGATCCAATCTCCCAGACGATCCCACAGAAGACTGGAGGTGTGGAGACAAACGGGTGGCGCCCACAAGGAACTAAGACACAGGAACTGGGTAACAGAATACAAACATGAATAACGAACCGACACCATCCATGACAATTACCAGCTAGATAAAGGCAGCTAACAAGCAGTAGTGATTAGTAGCAGCTGACGGCAGTGGAGTAATCAGCTAGTGCTAGGCAACAAACGAGCACTACACACACACACACACCTATAAACACACCAACAGATGACGAAATGAACACATGGATCGATGAACCGTGACAGCAATCATGAGAGAAGGTCGATTACACTTCATCACGCTTGATGCATGCTCTAGCACTGCACAGAAAGAAGGCTGATGTGCCATGCATAAGTTGGCTAGTGAAGCTATGGCCGGACATCAGTCTCTGGAGGGATATTTATCAGCTAACTGGAAAAGTTATTTACTTTTTTTGATTCTTGGATTTATTTTCTGGTAGGGTTGCTGAAGCTATGTGTGATGCAGTGGATGTGTGTGATATATATATATATATAAATATATATATATATATACACACACACACACACACACACACACACACACACACACACACACACACACACACACAATTCATAATATTTATGTACAGTGGAGATGTTAAAATGAGGATTACATTATACAGCTGTTGACAAAAGCTGTAAAATGTAATCCTCATTTTAACATCTCCACTGTACATAAATATTATGATTTTATGTTTATATATGGTTACTGTGGTAAAACCATGGTTAATTGTTGTAGGGAAAGGTTAGGTTTAGGGGTAGGGGTTTGTGTAGTGTGGACTCTAAACAAACACTATAAATATACTACAGTGATGCCAGTTTACTCTATAGTATTTAAGTTAGGGGTTTAAATTTTATCTTACACTATTTGCACTTTAGATGCTTTTTGTTGCTATTTTCTGCCAAAAGACAAACCTTGAAAAAACAAAAAGAAGACCTTGTAAGATTTCATTTACCTAATGGCTTGAAGTTCTTGCTACCATTGGAGGAAATGTCTATCATATTTTTTAAACAACCCTAATGTGTTTCAAACAAGAATCGTTCAAGAGTTCACTGATCAAGCTGTCTTTACAGTGCTGAGTACAGAATTTAAAGGGAAAGTTCACCCAAAATTGAAAATTCTCTCATCATTTAGTCACCATCATGCCATCTCAGATGTGTGTGACTTTCTATCTTGTACTGAACACAAATTAAATTAGATTTTTTGAAGAATGTTTCCTTTCTGTAGGTCCATACAATGCAAATGAATGATGACCAGACCTTTCAAGCTCCAAAAATCACACAAAAGTAGCATAAAAAAAAAAATCATTTTTATTTATCTATTTATTTATTTTACTTAAAATCTCTACTCCATTCACTTTCACATTCTGAAAGTATTTTTATTTTTTTAACATTATTTAAATTGGTTTAAATCGAATCTGTTTCTCACCCAAAGTGATTCCATTGCTTCAGATGACATTGATTAAACCACTGGAGTCTTATGGATTACTTTTATGCTGTGTTTATGTGCATTATGGAGCTTCAAAATGTTGGTACCCATACACTTATTGTCAGCAGAGGAAAGAAAGTTCATACACATCTGGGATGGCATGAGGGTGAGTAAAGGATGAGAGAATTTAATTTTTAAAAAAAATTTGGGGCGAACTGTTCCTTTAAATTCTGTGTAAAAATGCAAAGCTGCATAAAAACCTAAATTAAATATGCCAGCTGACCCACCACAACCCTTCTGTCAAATGGGACTCTGATTGTGAATGCACTTTTTTATGGTAGATATGCCACTTCAGATGCAGCTTGTGCAGCTTTTACAATGTAAAGTAAGCATATGAACCCATTAGGTTCTGGGAACCTTTCCCTACATATTAACATTGTGTGCTGGAGTTGATTTTATAACGTCTAGGTTACATATGTAACCTCCGTTCCCTGATGGAGGGAATGAGACGTTGTGTCAGAGAAGCGACACTAGGGGTCTCTCTTGAGCGCCGATATTCAACTCTGGACTATGAAAAAAGGCCAATGAGAGTTGGCAACCAGTATTTGCATGTCCGCCCCGGACATACAGGTATTGGTAATGCGGGAGTTCATTCAGAATTTTTCTGAGGAGCCGGAAATGGTCCGGCCACAACAGTGGCTCGGCTCAGCGACGTGGCAGGGGAGACACAACGTCTTGTTCCCTCCATCAGGGAACGGAGGTTACATACGTAACCTAGACGTTCCCCTTCTGTCGCACTCTCCACGTTGTGTCAGAGAAGCGACACTAGGGGTCCACTTATAAAAGTGCCATGCGCTGAGCCGTGTATGTGAACTGCTGATACAGGAGCGAGCAGGTATTCTTACGTGCAGGACGACCAACTGTATCAGGCTGCACGTACCCTTCCCCAATGCCCCATTTAAGCCATCAGGATTCCTTATCGTTACCCTGGAGGGGAACAAGGTGCTGGCTGCCAACCTGGGAACGGGCCAAGTCTGGCCGGGCCTCTTTTCTCTCTATGTTTCTCGCATAGAGCAACTAAGGCCAGGGCCCTTACACGCATTGAGGGAAGGGGGTCTTAGCCCTTATTCAGGGCGGAGAAGACCCTGCGGAGGCCACGCCTACCCGAGAGGGAGGCAAGTTTAAGTGGCAAAACCATCAGAGGCCTGCTTAGGGCCTATGTGGAAAAGTCGGTGCGGTGGTGGATCCAGCCTCATAGAGGGGGGAACATACAGCATGGCAGCCGAGGCAGCCATGATTGCCTAAGGGAAACACGGGAGTCAGCTCGCCAGAGGGGACAGAACCGTGGTGTTACACACAGGGGGAGTCCGAAGGAGGCCTTACCTGTGGAGCACCTATACCAGTACAGGGTAGCTTGCGATACCCGCAGTGGTTTGGGTCAGCGAGTTCCTCCGCTGAACTGCGACCCACGAGGGGTAGGGAGGAATCGACCAGTGTCCCAAACCTGAGATCTCCTGGGAATGAAGGCGCACTGTTTCCCCTGGTTAGGGGGAAGGGCGCTAGGTGCAAGCGATTCACCCGGTCAGATCGTGGGCGTGCCACCGAGTTCTACGGGCTCGGTACCTGAGAAATCACAGGACGATACTGACTCAACTCGGAGATTGTAGAATCTCGCAAAAGTGTTAGGTGTTGCCCAGCCCGCTGCTCTACAAATGTCTGCTAGGGCAGTGCTGGGTGTGATAAGCCAGGGAAATGCCGTTGACAACCCAGTGGGCGAGTCTCTGCTTGGAGACAGCTTTCCCTTTCTGCTGTCCCCCAAAGCAGACGAAGAGCTGCTCAGAGCATCTGGTGCTCTGTGTGCGGTCCAGATAAATACGTAAAGCACGTACTGGACACAGCAGTGAAAGGGCTGGGTCTGCCTCCTCCCGGGGCAGCGCTTGCAGGTTCACCACCTGATCCCTGAAGGGGGTGGTAGGAACCTTGGGCACATAGCCCGGTCGCGGTCTTAGGATCACGAGAGTGTCTGCCAGACCGAACTCCAGGCAAGCGTCGCTAACAGAGAATGCATGCAGTTCTCTGACCCTCTTGATGGAAGCAAGCGTGATCAGCAGGGCAGTTTTGAGAGAGAGGGCCCTGAGTCCAGCTGAGTCTAGCGGCTCGAAGGGAGGTCTCTGGAGTCCCGTAAGGATGACCGAGAGATCCCAGGAGGGGAACAGGTTAGGTCGGGAGGGAGTTATCCTCCGGGCACCTTTTAGGAACATGACGATTAAGTCGTGCTCACCAAGAGACTTGCCGTCTATCATGTCGTGGTGGGCCGCGATAGCGGCGACATACACCTTGAGGGTGGAGGGGGACAGCCTCCTCTCCAGCCTCTCCTGAAGAAACAGGAGCACTGACCTAACTGCGCACTTCTGCAGGTCTTCGGCAAGGGAAGAACACCAGTCCGCGAACAGACGCCACTTTAGAGCGTAGAGATGCCTGGTAGAGGGGGCTCTGGCTTGATTGATTGTATCTATGACGGTCGGTGGTAGGCCGGCTAGATCTTCTGCATCCCGTCCAAGGGCCAGACGTGGAGGTTCCAGAGGTTTGGGTGCGGGTGCCAGAGCGTGCCCCGTCCCTGAGAAAGAAGGTCCTTCCTCAGGGGAATTTGCCAGGGAGGGGCTGTCGTGAGGAGCGTGAGGTCCGAAAACCAAGTCCGGGTAGGCCAGTAAGGGGCTACCAGAATGACTTGCTCCTCGTCCTCCCTGACCTTGCATAGCACCTGTGCAAGAAGGCTCACTGGGGGGGAATGCGTACTTGCGCAGCCCCGCAGGCCAGCTGTGTGCCAACGCATCTGCCACGAGGGGAGCCTCTGTTCGGGCATACCAGAGCGGGCAGTGGGAGGTTTCTTGGGAGGCAAACAGGTCTACCTGAGCCTTGCCGAACCGGTCCCAAATCAGCTGGACTGACTGGGGGTGGAGCCTCCAATCTCCGCCAGGCAAGCTTTGTCTTGACAGCGCGTCCGCTATCACATTGAGGTTGCCGGGGATGTGAGTGGCACGTAGTGATTCAAGTCACTGCTGACTCCAAAGGAGGAGACGACGGGCGAGCTGTGACATGTGGAGGGAGCGTACTCCGCCTTGGCGGTTTCTGTAGGCTACGACCGTGGTGCTGTCTGTCCTGACTAGGACGTGTTTGTTCCGAATTAACGGGAGAAACTTCTGCAGGGCCAGAAAAACAGCCAGCAGCTCTAGGCAGTTGATGTGCCAGCGCAGCGGGCCTCGGTTCCACCGGCCTGCAGCTGCGCGCCCGTTGCATACGGCGCCCCAACCCAATTTGGAGGCGTCGGTTGTGACCAGACGGTCCTGCCCTTAGGATGCAGAGGTCTGTCCAGGGTTTGAAGGTTTGGCAGCAGGCAGAGGTAACTTGTATGTTGTGCGTGCCGAGGCGCCATGCTCGTCTCGGGACTCGAGTCCGGAGCCAGTGCTGAAGTGGTCTCATATGCATCAACCCCAGCGGCGCGGCCGCCGCGGAGGATGCCATATGCCCCAGGAGATGTTGGAAACATTTTAGCGGGACCATGGCGCCTGGCTTGAAGGAAGCGAGGCATTTCAGCACTGACTGAGCACGCTCGTTGGAGAGACGTGCTGTCATTGGGACTGAGTCTAACTCCAGACTGAGAAAAGAGATGCTCTGGACCGGGGAGAGCTTGCTCTTTTCCCAGTTGACCTGAAACCCCAAACGGCTGAGGTGGCTGAGCACCTGGTCTCTGTGTGCGCATAGTAACTCTCGGGAGTGGGCCAGTATGAGCCAGTCGTCGAGGTAATTGAGTATGCGTATGCCGGCTTCTCGGAGCGTGGCAAGAGCTGCCTCTGTGACTTTCGTGAAGACGCGAGGGGACAGAGACAGGCCAAAGGGGAGGACCTTGTACTGATACGCCTGGCCATCGAACGCGAACCTTAGGAAGGGGCGATGTCGAGGGCGAATTGAGACGTGGAAGTACGCGTCCTTCAGGTCTACCGCTGCGAAACAATCTAGATGCCGGACGCCAGATAGAATTTGTTTTTGGGTGAGCATTTTGAACGGGAGTTTGGACAAGGTCCGACTGAAAACTTGCAGGTCCAAGATCAGTCGTAAGCCGCCGCCTTTCTTGGGTACAACGAAGTAAGGGCTGTAGAAACCCTTCTTCATTTCGGTTGGAGGGACAGGCTCTATCGCGTCCTTTAATAGAAGGGAGGCGATTTCTTCGCGCAGGGAGTGGGCATGTTGGCCATGTACTGCGGAAAAATGTACGCCCACGAAGGGGGGCGGAGACCTGGCAAACTGAATTGCGTAAGCATGACGGGTTGGGCAGTGAAAGCCACGCCTCTAAACTCCGTGCTAGGGAGACCAAGGGGACGGGTTTTTTGGACATACCCGGTGGGGCTTCGCAGCGGTGCGGAACAGGTAACACGGCGTCGGGAGGCAATGTGGTGTCCCGAGGCTCTGGTGCTGAGAATAAACTCAAAGCACTTACCTTGCTCCGCGCACCCGGCGGGGGGCGGGTTCGTGACTGAGGAGGAGGTCTGATGTTGGCGTCATCTGGACTCGTCTGAACCGGCCGGCCAGGGAACAGTTGTGGGGCTGGAGGCGGGGACACCACGTCAATGGAGCCGGGACTGTTGAGGCCTGAAAGCAGAGTGCTGTGAGAACGGCATTTGCGGGCCAGGTGACCCCAGAGACAACAAGGAAATAGCTCTATAGAGTGCAAAAAATTTTACAAAAAATCTCCTTCTGGCCCTCCACCAGGGAACGGAGTGGTCTTACCAGCTCCGGAGCTAACGTCTCGGTCTCTGGGTCTGTCATCTCAGGAGCGCCTGGGAGCCTTCTGGGTCCTCAAGGGGGTCCGTGAGACGATGGGCGTCCAACTTCTGCGGGGAGCTCAATGCTTGGGCTGAGAGCTGGGCCAACTCACTTGTTAGTTGAGGCGGAGCACCACTTTCTTTCTTGAAAGCCGCAGGAGGACGCCCTCGGCGAGAAGACAGGGCATGGCCCCTGGCGGCAGGTTTGCGGCAGGGCAGGATGCTTTTTTTGCTTGAAAATAGCCTTGGTCTGTTTCTTCACCACTGAGGACTGCTGGGTGAAGTCGTCAAGTGGTGTTGCCGAATGGACGGAGCTGGGAGACGGGGGCGTTTGAGAAAGCGTGCTTTGTCTGCCTGTCCATCGTTGCGTTTCTGGACCACGGAGTGGCCATCGCCTGTTTGAGTGCAGTTCCTGCAGCACGTCAAGAACAGGACTACCCAAGTGCAGATTTGAAGTGTCCTGGCCCGGTGGACTTGCAGGAGGGGGCCATGGCATGCAGGGGGGAGCAGTCTGGGACCGTTCTACCACCAAGGGTAGCGAGAGCTGAGGAGCGAGGAAGCTGGGCTTGCTCAGCTCGTCATGCACATCCGGGAAGGAATCCGGGGGCACGGCTGTGAGCGGCGCACATGCCCGCGGAACCAATTAAGCCCGGGGAAGCATAGCGGACCTTCTTGCGTCAGGCTCAGACTGGGCGGAGACCCGAAGGTGGCGGCCCAGGCGAGTTATCCGCATTCGGCGCCGCTGTTACGCTCTCCGATGCAGCGGTGATGTCATCATCCAATGCCGGGGAGCTCGAGGGACCGGCGGTAGGCTGTTAAGCGGACCGCACTAATCCCGAGCTCGGGGGAAGTAGGCAAGCATGCCGGGGAGGCGGGAGGTTTTCGAGGGGATTTACCCGGTGAAAGCATCCCGTTATTCTCCCCAGATCGTTCTCCATCATCCGCGGCGCCTGCCTCAATCCCGTAGGAAGGAGGCGAGGTGCGGTGGGCGGCTGAAATGGCTCTCTCTCACTACAAGAGAAAGCAGAGATCGCAACGCTGCCGCAGTTATGTTCTCACTCTGAAAACATAACCCATTGGAGAGCATGCTCATCCCGAGCTCGGACGGAAACAAGCAAGCTTGCCGGGGAGGCGGGGGGTTTCGAGGGGGTTCACCCAGCGAAACGGAGCCCGTCACTGTCCCCAGATCATTTTCATCTCCCGCGGCGCCTGCCTCAATCCCGTAGGAAGGAGGCGAGGCGCGGGGGGGCGGCTGAAGTGACTTTTTCTCACTACATTAAAAAGCCTACGTCCGCAATGCTGTCATGGCTATGTTCTGGTACTGAAAACATAGACAATTCATAAAAACGCTGCCTGCGTGTGATCGCAACCCAGGAATGCAAGGCAGTTTTTATGGCCGTCAGAGGTGGGGAGAATCAACGCACCCAGAAACTACACAGAGGCGGAAAATTGTCTTTAAAAAGACGCGTTCTGAGAAGGACGTTCAACGCCGCTGTGTTTTGCTTTTTTAGAGCGAAATTCACTCTTTTAGAATAACTCTTTCGAGTTGTCTGCGCTGTCGAAGCGCCCAGGGGCAAGAATGCACAGCCGTGCACGAATGAGAAAGCCGCTGTTGTGCGCCGTCAGATCCAACAGCATGCAGAGCGTCAGAGGATTAAACAGGAACTTGGTGTGTAACTGCATGCACCACCGAAGAAATTTTCTGAATGAACTCCCGTATTTGCGCGCTTAAATACCCATATGTCCGGGGGCGGGACATGCAAATACTGGTTGCCAACTCTCATTGGCCTTTTTTCATAGTCCAGAGGTGAATATCGGCGCTCAAGAGAGACCCCTAGTGTCGCTTCTCTGACACAACGTGGAGAGAGCGACAGAAGGGGAACCTGAGTTTAACCTGTGATGTCAGAGTTTTCTTTTTTTTTTTTTTTTACAATTTATTTATCAATTATTTTTCATTGTGGTAAAAATGTGAAAATGCCTGGAATAAATTATTTAAATAAAATCCTGTATTTTTACCACTATGAAAAAAATAAAACTCCTATTTGACTATATAGAGTAATCTTGCCATTCTGCATGTAAATACAAAATGGACCAGTAGATGCCATCCTCGTCCCGTTCACCACGCCCAGTGTCTACACTTAACTTAGCGAGAGCTCCGTGATTTGCGCTCGGGCGGATGTAGAAGGAGCGACCGCTATAGGAGGGGCAAATCCAGGCGAATTGAATCGCTGCCTGTCCGCGATAAGGGGCATGACCGAAGCCTTTGGATTCTCGCGAGGTGACCCGACAAGTCCTGCAGATGCCTCCAATAAGGCGATTGCACTATTTTTACGCTTCGATGTCTCTCCGTGCGTGATTTTATCCATCACTATGATGATCCAGCTATTCTAGAGAGGGAGATGAGTGGAGACATTGTACCCAGATCACAGGGGAAGGGAAACATTACAACCAAACTGTCCGAGGCTGCACCTGATATCTAACAAACAGGGCAGAAGAAGACCTGGCTCTATCATTCCGCCCGATTTGCTTATTCATGTTTTATGTCTCTTGCTTCAACTCTCTGGATTTTACTTCGTGCACGCAATATCCCGAACATCAAACCGCAAAATGAGTGAGGAAATATCAGATGTCCCGAAAGAACTGCTTGGTAAGGATTTCCCCTCAATTGCACTGTGTATATTATCGCGTGACATAAAAACAAACCGCGATTACTTGGAATGATTGACCCTTAATTTCCAAACATTTTACCTGTGAGTTATGGTTTAAAATCAGCGATGAATCATGTTTACGGTGCTTGCTTTCTGATTGTAATGCCTATAAGAATGAACAGAGATTATTCGAAATGACAAATTCGAGAAACAAATCCATATATTTGAGTTGGGATTAATTGTTTGTATTGCGTTAATGTTTAATGGCATGTTTTGTGATTGTAATTGACATGCTTTTGTGGTGCTTTACGATATTAGGGGAGTTATTATTAGGGGCGCTATTGTTGAATGTTATGATGTTTTTATTGTAACGTGTACTCATGAATGCAATTAATAGCTCTAGATAAATGCAGTCTCTAAAACAACAGTTCATACACACACAGAGAGAGAGAGAGAGAGAGAGAGAGAGAGAGAATTGTACTTAACCATGCATTCAATCACAGTATATGGAATTGATGGAATTAGTCTGTTATTGTGGAAAATATATTAAACCATCACCGTCCACTGCACTTGAAGGCATCTCTATCCTCAATTCAATGTATTAAAAGCCCCAAAAATGATATCCCAGTGTGTAGTGTTTAACCATGACTGTAAAGTTCACATACAGTATGGGGACAGCAGTGATCTCAAGCAAAAGTTGAGTATGTTTGAAGAATACATCATAAGCTAATATTGAGTTCCAGTTTGCACAGGAGATGGATGACAAGTCATATTGCTCAAGCAATGTGGAAGTGCATTGCACCATAGCTAGGAGTTCATTGATGCTGTTTTTTTTTCTTCCCAAAATGTCATCATGATATCAAATAGAAACGCATATGCAGACATAATCATTACACCAAAGTATGATCCAACTGAGTTCATACTAGATGAGTTCAACATCTCTTTGCTGTTTTTCCGTATTTTATCATGATTTCAATCAAGACACATATGCAGTTATAATCATAATATGATCTAACGAAAGACTGTGTACTTTTATAGTTAAACATATATTAGTTTCTGCTTGTATGTAGATGCAGAGCCCACTGAATCAGTTGTATCTATTCAGGGTTGGAACATTTATTTTCCCTACATGGCGATAAATCATTTCCCACTAAACATGAACCCTTAAGTGCAGAATATATGTCAATCCCCGCAAAGCACTTTCTACCTGAGTGCATCAGTGCGGGATCGGGATCAGTAGGTGGTGTGGCCTTGTTTCAGGTGCACAAATATATTTAAGTCTGTTTCATGCTGCTGGGAGTACAACCGGTCTGAGGAGACCCTGCACAGCATGAATTCCTGTGTCCCGGCCCCACATGCTGCCCCTGACACAGTCTCAACACTGATACTGTCAGCCCTCAAAGGGAAGAGGGAGACAGATGTGGTGGATTCAAAGCAGAAAAGGGACCTTATTAGGTATGCAAACTCTTGTGTTTAACAACGGGGCAATGACTAGCAGACTGTCCTCTGTGAAATGAGGAAGAGAGAGTGGCCTTATTGTTTTACTGATGTGCTAATATTTTACAGAAAAAAAGATGCATTGTTCTTTTACGGAACAGAACATGCATCAATGGATGTCACCTGAATTCTCTCTCTGTGTTTGTGTGCGTGGGTTGCTATGGTGCCCATCATGCAGAATTTAATTTGTCACAGTGTTATGGTGTATTTTCTATTATAGTAATAGCACCCCCCCCCCCCACACACACACACAACATTTTTTTTTTTAATTCTGTTATTTTGTACTCACCATCATATAATTCCAATAGCACATGCTGTTATTGTTTTCTATGTACTACAAATAAGAATTTTTAAGAACCTTTACACAACTATGGTGCTTAAATATAATGAAATAATTTAATATTTCAGGTAAAGTATAACTTTTACATGAAGTTAAAATCAAAGAATGTATTTTGAGCATATATAAAATGTTTAACCTTATAATTTAGTTGATGTTATTGCCCATTATTACACTGCTCTCTGGAATACTCAGGGCTCCAGACAAAAAAAAAAATACTTGGGAGCCATTGGCTCCTAAACTGAAACATTAAGGAGCCAAATAGCTGTTATTAGTCACCAAATCACAAAATTGCTCGATTTAGACTGCTGTTCAGAAACATGATAGAAATGGGGCATGGGTAGCTCAGCAAATAGATGCTGACTACCACACCTGGAATTCAGAGTTCGATTCCAGGGCGTGCTGAGTGACTCCAGTCTGGCTTCCTAAGATTCCTTCTCGCTCTTGGTGGGGCGCGTGGTGAGTTGTGTGTGGATTCTGCAGAGAATAGTGTGAGCCTCCACATGCGCTATGTCTCCACAGCAACCCACTCAACAAGCCATGTGATAAAATGTGCGGATTGACGTCTCAGACGCTGAGGCAACTGAGATTCGTCCTCCGCCATCCGGATTGAGGAGAGTCACTATGCCACCACGAGGATTTAGAGTGCATTGGGAATTAGTCATGCCAAATTGGGGAGAAAAGGGGAGAAAAAAAAGAAACATGATAGAAAGCCGAAACAAAGGAAGACAGCTGATAACCCATTAATCAGAGGTTTAATAAACAATATATATAGTTGAGAAGTCATATAGTTTGCATTCCCCTTTGTCTTGTAAATGTTCACACCCCTTTCATGATTTATACAAATATAAGAGATAAGATTTTTTTATTTAGTACTGCTGTTCAGAATCTACATTACAGATATTTACAGAAAGTATAGTAAGCATATAGTAGTGTGTTGTCTTCTTGAGCATCAATGAATGTTTGTGTCTTATGTAATACTTGTCTAATGTACAAGTCCCTCAATTGTCCTAAGTGTCAAAACCTTGATTATATATATATATATACTCACCTAAAGGATTATTAGGAACACCTGTTCAATTTCTCATTAATGCAATTATCTAATCAACCAATCACATGGCAGTTGCTTCAATGCATTTAGGGGTGTGGTCCTGGTCAAGACAATCTCCTGAACTCCAAACTGAATGTCAGAATGGGAAAGAAAGGTGATTTAAGCAATTTTGAGCGTGGCATGGTTGTTGGTGCCAGACGGGCCGGTCTGAGTATTTCACAATCTGCTCAGTTACTGGGATTTTCACGCACAACCATTTCTAGGCTTTACAAAGAATGGTGTGAAAAGGGAAAAACATCTAGTATGCGGCAGTCCTGTGGGCTGAAAAATGCCTTGTTGATGCTAGAGGTCAGAGGAGAATGGGCCGACTGATTCAAGCTGATAGAAGAGCAACTTTGCCTGAAATAACCACTCATTACAACCGAAGTATGCAGCAAAGCATTTGTGAAGCCACAACACGCACAACCTTGAGGCGGATAGGCTACAACAGCAGAAGACCCCACCGGGTTCCACTCATCTCCACTACAAATAGGAAAAAGAGGCTACAATTTGCAAGAGCTCACCAAAATTGGACAGTTGAAGACTGGAAAAATGTTGCCTGGTCTGATGAGTCTCGATTTCTGTTGAGACATTCAGATGGTAGAGTCAGAATTTGGCATAAACAGAATGAGAACATGGATCCATCATGCCTTGTTACCACTGTGCAGGCTGGTGGTGGTGGTGGTGTAATGGTGTGGGGGATGGTTTCTTGGCACACTTTAGGCCCCTTAGTGCCAATTGGGCATCGTTTAAATGCCACGGCCTACCTGAGCATTGTTTCTGACCATATCCATCCCTTTATGGCCACCATGTACCCATCATCTGATGGCTACTTCCAGCAGGATAATGCACCATGTCACAAAGCTTGAATCATTTCAAATTGGTTTCTTGAACATGACAATGAGTTCACTGTACTAAAATGGCCCCCACAGTCACCAGATCTCAACCCAATAGAGCATCTTTGGGATGTGGTGGAACGGGAGCTTCGTGCCCTGGATGTGCATCCCACAAATCTCCATCAACTGCAAGTTGCTATCCTATCAATATGGGCCAACATTTCTAAAGAATGCTTTCAGCACCTTGTTGAATCAATGCCATGTAGAATTAAGGCAGTTCTGAAGGTGAAAGTGGGTCAAACACAGTGTTAGTATGGTGTTCCTAATAATCCTTTAGGTGAGTGTATATATATACACACACTAACGGTCAAAACTTCTGAAACACTTGACTGAAATGTTTCTCGTGATCTTAAAAATCTTAAGTATGGTTAAATGTTTAAAATTAGTTTTGTAGACAAAAATATAATTGTGCCACCATATTAATTTATTTCATTATTAAACTAAAATGTAATTAAAAAAAAACATTTTGAAATTGATGACTTGGACCAAATAACAAAGAAAAGCATCCAGTAAGTGCCCAACATAGATGTGAACTCCATTAATACTGTTTAAAAAGCATCCCAGGGTGACACCTTAAGAAGTTAGTTGAGAAAATGTCAAGAGTACATGTCCGTACTGTTTTCTTTTTCTGCAAATCGCGGTGCCATTTTGTGGTCCGTTCAGCATAACGCGGTGGCTCATTTTTGCTTATTGCGGCCCACCGGGAAAATGCCCAGTATGCCAGATTACCAGTCCAACCCTGATATATATATTTTTACAGAGTTGGGGAGTAACGGAATACATGTAACAGGATTACATATTTAAAATACAAAATATAAGTAATTGTATTCCACTAGTTACTGTTACATTCAATAGGTATTTTAATTACTGAAGAGATTACTTTGCATTTTATTGTCATTTGTTTCATTTAATATTTAGTCCTTTCAGATGGAAAACATATCATTATTCATCTCAAAGTGCATTTGAACAGTGGTGAAACACTTTCTTATGATGTGTTACATTCATATAAGCAGACAAGTCAGTTTGAAGTAAGTTTGGAGCACAAGAAATAGAAATAAACCTTGTGTAAATTGTCAGCTTTACACTAAACTAAAATGCTATTTCTAGGCATTTTACATGGACATGATACCAGACATGATTATATTTTTTTATCAAGAAAAATCACTGACGGCTGATTTGCTGAGAAAGTGAATCTGATTAAACTGTTAACCTGAGCTCCTGAGTTCAAACCCTCAGTTCTTTTCGAGTAATTCATGAAAAAGATCTGGTTCAAAAGAGTCATTTGTTCGATTCTCACACTTGGTTTGTTGTTGCGTGCAGTAAACTCGTCATCACAATAGAACAGTGAAAAGCGGCGCAAGACACACTGGTGTGTGCTCTAAACATGTATTCAGTAATTCACAAGATGATATCTGACGAAACCACATATGAACGCACACAACGCGACTGTTAATATAATAGTTTAAATGATCAAATCAGTATATTTAATGTCCATTTATTTGTGTATTTTATTGACAATTAGTCATATTATAAGTGGCATAAAGAACCTTCAGATGGTCATTTTCACCATATTGTAAAAACATCCTACAGAACTCCACGCAACATGGAGGTGGAATTCTGGCCTCTCTCTCTCTCTTCAGACATAATATAATTTTAACTCAAATCAATATTTTATGGCCATTCATAAAATAAACTCCAAGGATATACAGGATTCCTCTGCTATGCATTTAGGTCCTGATAACACTGACAGAGTTTAACTTGCGATAATGACTGGCTGACTGTAGGTTATTACTTATTAGTTTTCATTGACTGGCAATCACACTTATACATTTAGAGACTGTTTAGCAGATTAAGTGATGCCATTTTTGACGTGTTGGCACTATTAAAGCTGCACTCTGACAGCAGACATGACCCACTTTTCCCATGATTCCAGGGCTGGAGAAGAGACTGTGTGGGTGTGAAGAATCAATTAAAGGAGAAACTTGGGTGGAAATATGACTGCCGGAGACTATCTACACTGTGTCAGAATTATTAACTGCTGCCTGATATTAAATGAATTTGATTTAGCTTTTTCTGCCACATACATCTCTCTCAGACCCCCTTGTCTTGTGAGATTATGTTGATAAAGAAAACGTATTGCTGTAAATTGTGTGGCCCTTGCTCATATAGTATAGGAGAAAAACACCAAATAAAGCTAAAAAACATTTTGGTATAGATTAAATTACTGTGACGTCACCACAGGGAACCGTGCTTTTGGTATCTTTTGAGCAGCAGAGTTCAGCTGTGAATATTGGCAGCACTGCAGTTTTATCTTTTATACATTATTATATAATAATGTTTATGTTTATTAAAGTTATTATACAATTTTATCTATTGTTTACAGTGAATAAATATATATAGGTTCTTTCTGAACAATCAACAATACAGGTTTAACTTGTTTATCTTTGTTCATTGTGCCTGTATGATTATGTCGGACATGTAACAGGTTGATGAATATACATACTCTCATGCTTAACACACTTCTTCAGGCTGAGAAATTTGTCAAATAAAAATTTTAACTACCTTGAGACATGCAACATGCATTTTTACTGCTGAAATTATCGGTAATTAAATTAAACAGTAAATAATAATATTTGATTTCAATAACATCATATTCAATATTAAAACTTATCAGTGAACCACAAGATTCTCCTGTCCACCCTCTCTGACCTGGGCATCACAGGAACTGTGCTTGGATGGGTTGAGTCATACCTCATTGGCAGATCTTTCAAGGTCTCTTGGAGAGGACAGGTGTCCAAGTCTCACCAGCTGACCACTGCTGTTCCTCAAGGATCAGTGCTTGGACCCTCCTCTTCTCGATATACACAACATCACTCGGGATGAGACACATGGCTTTTCCTACAACTGCTAAGCAGATGACATGCAGCTCTACCTGTTGTTCCAGCCTGGTGACCCAACTGTCTCAGCTCATATCTCTGCCTGCCTCTTGGACATTTTGGCCTGGATGAAGAAACGCAACCTTCAGCTCAACCTTGCCAAGATAGGACTCCTTGTGATCCCAGCCAAGCCATCTGTTGACCACAACCTCACTATTTATCTTGGTTCAACTACATTAACACCAAACCAGAACAGCTTGGAACCTGGGAGTGGTGGTAGATGACCAGCTTAATTTTAACGCCCACTTCTCATCAACTGCATGGTCTTGCATATACATGTTCAACAACATCAGGAAAATCAGACCTTTAATGTCTATACTGCTCCTGGCCCAAGCTCTGGTCATTTCAAGACTGGACTACTGTAATGCTTTTTTGGCTGGTCTTCCAGCTAACACAATTAAGCCACTGCAGATGGTCCAGAATGTAGCAGCGCATCTGGTCTTCAGTCAGACAAATAGGGCTCATGTCACCTCCCATTTGATTTCACTCCACTGGCTACCTGTAGCTGCCCGCATCAAATTTATGGCTTTGACTCTGGTTTTCAGGAAAGCCAATGGAACCGCACCCACTTACTTCAATTTAATTCTCCAGGTCTATGCTCCAACTCGCTTTCTGTGATCCACAAATGAGCGGCGCCTGGTGGTCCCATCACAAAGAGGCTCAAAGTCTATTTCACAATCTTTCACTTTCTCTGTTCCTCTGTGTTCGAATAAGATTCCAACCATCACACAATCTGCTGTCACCTTCTCAACATTCAAGAATCAGCTGAAAACACATCTGTTCTGCGAGCACTTAACCAACCCACACTAGTTGTACTTACTAGTGAACTTCATTTAAATTCCTGCGCTAGCACCTATACTATTTCAGCCTTATTCAGAGCTTGGCAGTACAACACTGTAGATGTTGTTGAACTTTGTTTGACAAATTGCTTGCTATTTTCCTCATTTGTAAGTCGCTTTTGATAAAAGCATCTGCTAAATGTAAATGTTATTAACAGACAGTTTAGACAAGTTATTTACTGCAGTGAAAATAAATGTAAGCACACCATTTTAGAAGTATTTAAATATTTTAAATAAATTATTCGTATTTCCCTTCCACAAACAGTAGCCTTCATGCTACGTGGTGGAAATAGAGTGGTATAAGATCATTGTTGCATCATAATAATACCTAATATCTGTCATGGCGGTTGCACTCTGGAAATTATTAACAGCTGTTTGCAATCGGAGTAAAAAGTTCAAATCTCCCAAAAGCAGCTTCAGGGTTTTATTAAAATCAGCACCATAATAATGATGATGATCTGTGAAATTACAGAAGTTATTTTAAATATTGAGTTTGTACATGTCCACCGATCCCTACGGAAATGTACTTTTTTTTTTTTTTTACCATTTTCAGCTCAATTTTGGTAAAACGCACATTGACAGCAGTTATTTTCTTCAGTGCCAAAAGAACCGGGAAGTGCCGGAGACGAGCGCTTGTTTGTAAACAGTAGATATTTATATGGTGTTTTTGCTGAAGTTCAGATATAAGGGCATTTTAACAAGAAAGAAAATGTTCACTCCTCTATAACTCATCTCCTCTTCCCCCAGAGAGTGTCAAGGATGCAGTGGGTAGGAAGATCAAACTGGCGATTAAGAAGAGAGTTAAACTGGAGATCAAAGGAGACAAGGTGGAGAACAGAATCCTGGTGAGTCACTTCCTTCCTGCCTACTTTTATTACTTCCTTCCTACCCTCCTGCCTTCCATTGTGCCCTTATCCTTCTTTCCTTTCTTTTCATCCTTTCTTCCTTCCTTCCTACCTTCTTTTCTGCCTTTAGTCCTGCATCCTTCCATCCTTCATTACTGCATGCCTTCCTTCCCATATTCCTACCTACCTGCATCCTTCCTTCTTGCGATTGAGGCATAGCACCTCTCCCAGTAGAGGAAATGCCTTCTTGTTTGAGGCCCATATTAAAGTGCTGGGTGTGACATAGCTTCAGGTTAAATCAGTGCTATTGTGACTATTTTCTTAGGTTTAGGAGTTCCTGTTGGAAAGTGTTTTGTTTTAATGGATAGTCTAGATAAATCTTGTGAGTGTTCTGGAGAGATGCCACAGTCATTTAAAACTCATATCAGTATTAGTTTGGCAGGACTGCTGTGTGGGGTTGTTGTCGTTGTTTGGAGAAGTGACATCACCTAAAGCTTTTTACATTTATTAATATCACTGGGCTACTTCTAGACTGGTCTATTTAGCCTTCAAAGCCATTGCAGTACAGCACTGTCAACAAATCCCCACCCGCTCCATATGTTCTCCCCTTCAATATGGCTAAAACTACTGAGAGATTTTGCTGTAGATATTTAATGGTTTGCTTCTTCTGTTGTGTCATAATGTACATCCATTTGATTCTACATTTGATTTTGAATTTGGATTCATTGGTTTCCAGTAGAATAAAACATTGAATTCATGATGCCTGTTGAAACACTTATTTAAACAAATGGTGCTGTCATTTTAAGTGATTAATTCAGTTCAGTTTCGCTCAGATCATAATTAGACAATTGAAATGACTGTGTCATATCATATCAGTCACCTGATCAACAGTAACGATTTTTTATTAGAGCAATCGTAACCACATATACAGTATTTATAAATAATTTCTTAGTGTGACTAATGATTTAACCCTCTGGGGTTGCTGGCGCGTCCTGCTGGATATTTTCGTCATTACAGTGGAAACAACTTAAAATACTCCGTCATTTTGGGGCATACAGATAAGTGTAAGACATCATCAGAGACTATAATGGGTCTACTTTTATTTGTGTACACTCACAATAACAACAAAACCTTGTGCTTTTGTAAATGTAATGTAAACAATTCATTCACTTTACTGCTAGTTTGTAATAATACAGAGGCGATGAAACTCCTGGATAGTAAGGAAGAGTTAACATTTTCCTCTGAAGAAGAGCGGGACTCCGATGAACATTTGTATTTTGAAGAGAGGCTTGATCCAGCCGAGGATACAATTTCAGACGAGTAAGTCATTTAGTATTCATTAGTTGACATGCTATTTTATATAAATATGTACATATTTTACTAGTGGGACTGCTTCCAGATTGCCAGCCAGGATTCAGAGTATTGACATTTGAAATATGTCCTAATAAGCAAGTTTTTGTTACATTTTAAATGCTTTTTCGGCTAAAGCAGGTATTTCAATTGTATGCTGTATGATATAAATAAGATTTTAAAGTAATATGAATGTTTAGATTATATTTTATCTAGTGTTTATGCTGCCTCATTATCATCAACAAAGCTTGTGCTTGCAAATATGGGTTCAGGTGTAAATGAGTAAAATGCACTTTAAATATGCCCATATTAGAAAATCAGCATATTATATCAGAATATTTCTGTAGGATCGTGTGACACTGAAGACTGCAGTAATGATGCTGAAAATTCAGCTTTGATCACAAATTGCATTTTACAATATATTCAAATAGAAAACTGTTCTTTTAAATTGTAAAAAGAGTTCAGAATATCAATGTTGTTTCTGTATTTTGGATCAAATAAATGCAGTCTTGGTGAGCAGAAGAGACTTCTTTTAACAGTAGTGTAGGTCTAAAATTAAGTAAAGTCTTTATTTAAAGAAAATGTATATTCAGATTACTTCTTTTAACTTAAAACTTGATTTTGATCATTAAGTCTCCTCACATTCATTCTCTTTCTGTCACATTCCTCATTGATAGGCCCAGGGGAGTGGTCTTTTGTCTCCTCAAGTGTAAATCATCTCAATATTCATGATAGTTCACACCTCCTCGCATTTGACCTTTCTAACAATAAAAGTGTCTTACAAAAGTTACAGTACTATATTGTTTTGTATGAATGAGTGATCAGGATGGTTTTCATATAATTCTGTAGCAAAAACTCTAGGCTACAAGATCCAGTTCTCAAAAGTCTTGTGGACAAATGTTTAGTATGTTTTATATGGCCTTATTTCAATGACTTAAAATTTGTGTTTTTTCAAAAACCATGCATAAACGTTATATTCTCAAAAATACAAACCTGTACATACATGTTGCTCACATATTATTGTAGCCCAGTTTGTGCTGAATACAGTGTTATCAGACTTTAGCCATTAATATGTTTTTAAGCAACTGGAAAAGCACAAATGTCAAGGCATGTAAAAACTTCTCCAAGGCCCAAAACACCCTCAGACCCCAGAGGGTTAATGTCTCACACAGGCAGGATGGCATCCAGACACATACAAAAGGGACTATTACACATTAAGACTTGTGTTGGCTCAGCACAACAAACAATGTGTAGGTGTTGTTGTTGGAGAAATATAGTGAAAGAACGAAACAGAAAGAGAGAGTAAGGCAGCAAGAAAAAGACCCATGAGAGAATGAGCCAATGTTGGCATTTCCCTGGAGTTAACTGGGAGTTCTCGGTGATTCCTGAACCATGTAGATGAAAAGATGGCACCTTAGCTACTCTATTCAAATGACTGGGAGGTAAAATTATTGTTAAGAGGATTTGTCTGCTCAGGAGAGAGATAAGCATTCTGAGGGACATGACAAAAGTAGACATTCATGATTTTTAAACTCAAAGTTTATGTAGGATATTGAAAGGTTTAAGACTAGGAATGTGCAAGATATTGGCGACTGTATCGTATTGGCCACTATTAGCAGCACTATTCTTCTTTTAATCATCATAATTACAACAGTAATATTCTCGGGGATTATTTTTCTAATTCAAAGTTAATTCTCTTTATCTATGCCAGGTTTCAAAAGTGCTTAACCATTATAGATATTTTGCAATTTACATAGTTACAATGCCTTATTGAAACGGGTACAATCTTGGATTGAATCTCTTGTATTATTTTTTATATATATGTAATCTTATGGGTTAAAAAGTATGATGTTCTGAGTGAAGCTCCAGCTGTGTTAAAGGGATAGTTCACACAAAAACAAAAACCTCTCATGATTTATTTCCCTTTAAGCCATCCCAGATGTGTATGACTTTCCTTCTTCAGCAGAACCGAACTGAAGATTTTTATAAGCACATTTCAGCTCTGTTTGTCCATACAAAGTAAACATGAACCATTAGACTGCTGGCTTTTTGATGGTCCAAAAGGCATAAATAGGCAGCATAAAAGTAATCCACACAATTCCTGTTGATCAGTTAATGTCTTCAATAGCAAATCGATAGGTTTGTGTTAAAAAATAAATAGATAATTAAAACTTTATCAACTAGCAGTCATCGTATCAGTGACGTAAGCACAATGGTGCGTTCACGGGAGAAGTCAGAAGCGTGCGCTTTGTTTACAACAGAGGAACGAACGTCATGCTATAGTTAATTCATTTCAAACAACAATACAGTGCTGGCCTGAAGCAATGATTTAAAGTTAAAAATGTTTTAATTATCGACTTGTTTCCTACACCAACCTATCGGTTTTCTTCTGAAGACATTAATTGATTGACTGGAGCTGCGTGGATTACTTTTTTGCTGCCTAAATATGTCTTTTGGACCGTCAAACAGCCAGTAGACTGATGGCACCCATTTACATCCATTGTATGAACAAAAAGAGCTGAGATGTACTTAAAAATTTTTCACTTTGGTTCTGCTAAAGAAGGAAAGTCCTGCACATCTGGGATGTCTTAAAGGTAAGTAAATCAAGAGAAGATTTTCAGTTTTGGGTGAACTAACCCTTTAATGCCACAGGGGTGCAAGAAGTGCATAAAAGTGGTTTAATTATATCAAATCAGAGGACCAATCGCTAGGAGACCGTATACAGACAGACAGACCGTCAGATAAACAGACAGAAACAGTGGGAGTGAGACTGATATTAAGACCTTTGTACAAGGATTGGTAGTTATTACTTGAGGAAAGATACATAGACGGGGGGCTTCAAACAATCAGACAGTCATACAGTAAAACCTTGAAACAGTGCTGTGCCCTCAGGCGCTGGCTCTCCCACTCAGATTCAAGCTCTGGCTCGCCCTGTGGAAGAAAATATATTATTTCTTCTAAATTCTAAAACCTTGATGCAATCAAATAGGGGTGGACAGTGTAATCGAAACCTTTTTATCATGGTATGAGTAGTTTTACATCAAGCAAATATAACAACATTGTGCTATATCTAATGGTATATAGCACAATGTTGTTATTTTTGCTGGAAATTCAATCCAAAAATGTGTTTGCGTGAGTGTATGGATGTTTCTTCAGCTTCAGACACTTTGTTTAATGTTCCAGGGGTTGAGTTTTATTAAAACAAACAGATTAAAATTTTTTGCTTTTTTGCTATATAAAGGCCACAGTTAAACTGATTTGGACACTTTTTACCTTGCCTTCATCATTTGTTTTTGGTACAATTCAAATGCCTTTTATGTGCAGATTTGACTGTTTTAGCCTTGTCCCAGACACAGACTTTGAATTTTAAACTATGAAAATCCATTATAAAAATACAAATTAATAAATTTAAAACTATAACAAAAAATGTAATCAGCATATTTAAACCATTTCAATATTTATGGCAAGAAAAGGATTCTTAAAAATAAAATACAAAATACGGCTCTCCCACAGTTGTGGGTCATTTCTAGCACACCAAACAAGTTTCTCCCCAATAATATTTTCTCTAAAATTGGTGTTAATCAAGTGCCAGTGGAGAGCATACATTAGATGAAATATGAGACAAGTGATGCTTGAAAAATAAATAATTAAATAAATACAATTTTATGTAAACATCACTTTATGTAAACATCACTAGACATTTCCAATCAAGCTGTAATTTTGCAAAATTATGAAAATGCTATTTAATTTTGTTTATGCAGGATACATATAATATTAGCTATGAAATTAGCCTCCGCAAAGGAGTCTGCCATTTATTTTATTACAAATAAAATTTTCATCACCGTCCACCCCAGAATTCTACGAAATACAGAATTTGAGATGTGTTGGAAATTACACCATAGTGGTCATTTTCATGACTTTCAGAATAAAGGAAAAAGATGACATAAATCTCATGTGATCATTTTACATACTCTGTTGGACAATGTTAGTAGACAAATGAAAAATTTGAGTGAGAAATATTTTAATGATGTCCACAGTGCTAAAAGTGTGGAAGTGTTCATAATTCATATTGGAAGTATGCTTTCCTTTTCCAGTCTCCAGTGTTTTCAGTTAGCATGTGTTTTTAGTGGATCATTTGATGACTGGCCTATTCACTTTCTAAACATGAGGGCTGTCAATCGATTACAATTTTTAATTGAATTAATTGCATGGTGTTCCGATTAATAAATCGCATATACAAATATTTGCTGAGAAAGCCCCTCATATAACAATAATTCAATATATAATGAATACATTATCATTAATAAGACAATACAAAAAGTGGCTTTAGATTACAATGTATTGTTTACTACCATATTATTGATCATAACTCAATCATTGGCATACAGTTCACAGCAATACATTACACAAGTGAATTTGTCAATCATGAGGCTTGTTTAAGCACCCGTCAATTTCAACAAGGGTCAGACATACTTGTGTAGTGTCTCGGGTGCGTTGCATCATAAACAAAAAGTATTTAGGTCACTGTGTCAAGATAAATATAGTTTAATACTTGGAACACATCTTGAGATCCCTTAGTTCAAATTTGTGCTCCAAGTGTTTTGAACGCAAGAATGTAACGCATGTTTGTGTTGTGTTGTCAGCTGGATGGTTGTTTTCTTCACTGTATAAACTGTGTATTGCCACACAGCTGAAATGTAAATTACTAAAAAACGGGTGGTACTACAAGCTTGCATTTCTCAGGAATCCTTATTACGGTCAGGGGGGCATTGCGAAAATTGCGTACTTTTTTAACACGTTAATTTTAGTCAAATTAATCACCCTGAATTAACGCGTTAAATCGTCAGCCCTAAAAATTACCAATTAAAAAACATGTGGCTCCCTAGTATCGATGCTTTACAGAGTCGATGGACCTAGGTTCGTTAAGCTAATATGGTTAAACGCGTAGTTTACCCAAAAATGAAAATCCTCTCATGAGTTACTTGCCTTTAAGTCATCCCAGATGTGTATTACTTTCCTTCTTCAGCAGAACCTAATTAAAGATTTTTTTAAGCACATTTCAGCTGTTTGTCCAAACAATGTAAGTAAACAGGTGCCATCAGACTGCTGTCTGGTTTACGGTCCAAAAGGCATATTTAGGGAGCATAAAAGTAATCCACTCGACCAGTTAATGTCTTCAGAAGCAAATTAAAGTCATACACATCTGGGATGGCTTACATGTAGGTAAATCATGTGAGGATTTTCATTTTTGGGTGAACTACTCCTTTAACTACTTTGAGTTATGACAGCCAACAACTGTGCAAGCTGACACTGAACTCATGTGTACGCCAACTAACATTTAGAATGGTTGTTGTTCTCTGTCTTGAAAGCTTGTTTCTGAACGTTTTACATTGCTGAAAACAGCGGCAATCAGAATCATCATGACAGTCAATGGTTGGTCAGGAAAACTGTGGATGGAGTAAGATGCTAATTGGAAACCGTAAACAGCCTAATGTTAATGGCATGTTGAGATCTTGCTTGGCAACCACAAGCAACTTACATTTACACCGTGTCTACACCTCTGTGGCAAAACTAACACTGTGTCGCTCCCATTATAATACACAAAGGCCTCTATACAGGAAGCGATTTTTAAAAGTTGTGATAGAAAATATACCATGGTGTAAACTGTATAGCAGAATCTCTACCTAGGCCTGTAACGATAATTAAGTTATCGATTTATCGTACGATATATCGATATTTTTTGCTGACCTCGATATTGCCCATTGTGTTTGCATGCATGTTTGTTTACATAAGAATGAATGTCACCAACGTTTTAGCCTGTCGAGCTTCATCTGTGCTCTCGTCTGTTTTTTTTTTTGTGTTTTTTTTGGCAGTGGGGCTCAGCTCCACACACAGAGCAGACAGCGACAGGTGAAGATTACGTGTTACTCTAGGCTAATAGGTGTTTTAATACTGGGCTCTACGGTAACGCTTGTCCAGGACAAGTGGAAATTTTGAACGGGCAAGTTAATGACAATTTTACGTAGCCTGATTAAAATCTCAATAGCATGGGATAGAGGGGATTGAGCACAATTTTTATCATTCCTGCTTATTTCACTTTCAAAATGCTGGGAATTCCCTCTATCGCGTCGCCCTCACTGTCTCTCGCCTTCTCTCATGGTGCAGCGTTCAGTAGCTTTTGAGTGCGAGCAGTGCACGTATCTACTGAACTTTAGATTTGACAGATTTTTGGACATGCGAATTGTGTTTTACCACATCTCTTTAAATGAGCGATGTGATAAAAATATTCAGTTGAACACAAAAGAAGATGTTAGTTTCAGTATCAATCCACTTTTATTTTATGGAAAAGAAAAAAAGATGCAGTGACAGTGAATAGTGACTGTGACTAACATTCTGCCAAAAATCGAATTCTGTGTTCCTCAGCGTTCTTTCTTTTGTTTTTGTCTCCAGACAAGTAATTTTTCCGAAGGACAAGCACATGACAATGCTTAATGTTGAGCCCTGTAATAAGTGTTTTCCCGACAATTGCATAATTCCAGATAGAAAGTTAGGAAGAATAAGTCTAAATTGACTTCAAAGCCGCATTCCACAGCTCCGGTGTGGGAACATTTTAGCTTTAAGCGGAATAAGAGAGGAGAGTCCATTTAACATGAACGAGCCGGTATACTGACTTTGTTTAAAAACCGTAGCAATACAACTAACCTAAAAGCTAATCTAAAACATAACATCCCATCCAGTTTTCTGAGCTGGGAACAAAAACCGCAGTTGGAGATGAGAGGGGCCTTCCCGATTTAAATTATAAGGTTTTTTTTTTTTTTACATTCCGATTCCAATGTCTGAATATTCTTAAGAATTAAAAGTTTATGCTCTTTGAAAGGGTGTACTTGCATTATTATGCTATTATATTATCAATATATCAGTTGCATAAAATTGTCTTAAAATGACAATAATATTGTTGATATGTGACAATATATCATCCAACAAAAGTAGTTATCGTGGCAGGCTACCTACCGTATGACACATTCCTACTGTTATACCACCCAGCCCTTGCCGTAAAGAGTTTTAACTGTCTATGCACCTTGTGAAATCAATGGTTGTCGGTTCACTAGTGTCAGATATCACACAAATAATGCATAGTCATCTATAATACAATGGTGTTGATTTTGTAGTTTTCAATGAGAAATTTGAGCCCTTTTGTTAGGCATTGGACGTCTACTGAAGGCTGAATAATGAGAGGGGAAGAGGGAATGTGACCATCTGTGTGAACCCATTCACTGCCAGGTTCCTCATGGCAAACAGGGCATGATTTTCACAGTGACTGACCTGGCCATGTAAACCGCTCATTGTTTACACTTCGCTTGTCAAACTGTCCAATCAGATGCAGCCTACAAATTAAAAGCACTTTTAATTATATGACTTTGATCTTTGGAAGGCAGATATTTTGAATCTTACTTGCTGCATATGGATTATAAATGTTGTGGTGGCAGGTGTTATGGGGCCATCAGGACTTTCATAGTGCACAACTGGAGGAGGAGGAAGGCTGAACTGTGTGTGTGTATGGCCTTACTGTTAAATTCCACATTACTGTGTGGGTCTTGGAGCTCTTCCTGATGGCTTGCCTTAACATGACAGCAGAGATTACAGGGCACTGTGACAAAGAGCTCATGTGATGCACATGGTCCTAATGCCACTCAGATTCCCCTATTCAGACTGATGCTTAAAGACTATGAAATAACTGTACCATGAACCCAGGGGTATAGATTCTGCCCCCCAATAATTAATTATGTTGAAATTGAAAACTTCCTGGTTCACATGGAAATCAACAGTGGTGCACCAAATGCCAGTGCCAACCAATGTTGCCCGATTGTCGAACAAATTATTATTATAAGAGGGTTCTTTTGAATCTACACCCCAAAACACCACACAAACAGTTAACTCTTATCAGCCATTTCTTTTTTTGTCATGTCTAACTCTAAATTAACCAAGAAATGTTTCTTTGTTATGTGCACTTAATGCTAATGAGACTTAAGTATTGAATGGTTGTTTATGTGACCATGTGAAGTTGAGTTCTTGAAACTCATTATGCGTTTTGCTGTAATAAGTGGCATTTTATAAAAAAATAAATAATGAATTATTAAAATGAAGTCTGTGGATCTGTTAGAATCTGATCTGATAAAATATTAAATCTTCTCATTATTTGGAACAGGCTGCTGAAGGCAGTAAATCCAATGAGAATTGCATTTCTTATTTACAAATTAAAAAAAAAAGTTAATTGAACAGTTAAGGAACGGAATGATAAAGAGGATCCGTAATTGGAAAATTCCTTCTGATTCCCATCCCTAGTAGTTAACCCTCTGGGAATTGATCTTAAAATTGGCCAGTACTGGTATTTTATTTTTGTTTTATTTTGTTGTTTATTATTTAATTAAGTTACATAAAAAAATATATATTTTTGCCTTTTTACTAGATAGGACAGTGTTGGGTGACATGAAAAGGTTGGGGAGGGTGGAGTGGACCACACCTGTATGTGCTTGTTAAACATTTAAAATGAAAGGCATTAATTCCTCCATTTGTTGCTATAACAGCTTCTACTAGATGTTGGAAAATGGCTGTGTGGATTTGCTTCCATTCAGACACAAAAGCTTCAGTGAGGTCAGGCACTAATATTGGGCGATGGGACATGACTCACAGTCAGCATTTCAATTCATCCCAAAGGTGTTCAGAGTGGTTCGGCTCTGGCCTTTGTACAGGCCAGTCAAGATCTTCCACACAAGAGTACATAAACCATGTTTTTATGGACCTCATTATGAGCACAGGTGCATTGTCTTGCTGGAATAGAAAAGGACCCACACCTAAACTGTTGCCACAAAGTTTGAAGCACACACAATTTGCATTAAGTTGCATTAAGCTTTGTTCTCAAAGAAAATGCTGGAATAGCCAAACCCATGAATTAGGAGGTATCTCCATATGATCAAGATATGATGTAGGATGCATGTGATGGGCTATTCACTGCGTGCACCATTATTAGGCAAATTGTATTCCTCAGGATTCATTTTATTGTTGAACAAACACAATGCTCTCAGGCAATCTAAAATATTATTGAACCTCAAACCTGAATGTTTAACAAAGAAAAAGTGAGTTTTGTCTTTCTCAGTGGAATATATAATAATAATAATTCCTTACATTTATATAGTGCTTTTCTAGGCACTCAAAGCGCTTTTACATAGTATAGGGGTAAACTCCTCAATCACCACCAAAAGCATCCACCTGGATGATGCGACGGCAGCCATAGTGCACCAGTGCACTCACCACATACCAGCTATTGGTGGAGAGGAGAGAGACTTCTTGCTGTACCACTGCTTGAAGAAAGTACTTTCCAAAAACTGGCAGTAGGTTTGGGAGTTTCAGTCCATCTTCAACTCAAAAAGATTCATTATCCTTAATGATAGAAGCCCATTGCAGTTCTCCTCCTCCACCTTGCTGGCGCCTGACTCGGAGTGGTACCCTGTATCCATTAGTGATCCTGCCACAGGCCCATCCATCTGGTCCATCAAGAGTCAATTTAATTTCATCTGTCCATAAAACCTTTGAAAAATCTGTCTTCAGGTATTTCTTTGCCCAGTCTTGATGCTTGAACTTGTGAATCTTATTCAGTGGTGGTTACAGCCTTCTTGACCTTGGCCATGTCTCTGAGCACTTGACACCTTGTACTTCTGGACACTACAGGCAGGTTGCAGTTCTGGAATATGGTGGCACTGGAGGATAATGGGTTCCTGGTAGCTTCACGTTTAATTCTTCTCAAGTCTTTTGCATTTAATTTGCGGCTTTGCCCAATTCACACTACTAAGTATGTCCTCAGATGGCGGAGTTGCCTCCGCTTCTGAGATTGTCAATCCGCGCATCTTATCGCATGGCTTGTGATCAACTGCTCCAATTTGGTTGCTTGGGAGACCTGGCTGGAGTCACTCAGCACAACCTGGATTCGACCTCACGACTCCAGGAGTGGTAGTCAGCGTCAATACTCACTGAGCTACCCGGGCCCTGGTATTTTATCATTTAAATTGTTATAAAGCTGCCTAATAATTATGCCCACTTTGATATAAGGTGTTAGTCACTTTCGCCACATCCTCCCTCATTACACAAATACGTATCGCCTGAAAATGATTGAATCCAATAAGCATGATTGCCCAGCTTATATGGTTTGGAGTTGGTTCCATGTGCATGGAAATAATGATAAGATCAGAATAATCACTTGCCTAATAATTGTGCACGCAGTGTATACTGTATATTAATGTTTATTTTCACGTGTGTGTGTGTGTGTGTGTGTGTGTGTGTGTGTGTGAGGATGTTCTCATTGGGGAAGGGAAAGTAAAAAATGTGCTATGAATGAGAATCTGTGCTCATGCAATTAATCTGACACACAGTATTTTTTCACTGCCGTCTGCTTCATAGATAATTCATGACCGTTAGAGCGCTGAGGTTTGGAGCTGCTCTATATACAACACATACAGTCTGGTGTGATTCACATTCCACCTGCACTTAACTGTATAACACACACACACTTTTGGGACTTTTCCACTGTACAGCACGACTCCACTCTGCTCACTTTTTGGGTTTTTTTCCACTGTGAAGATAGTACCTGGTACTTTTTTAGTACCACCTCGGTCGAGGTTCCAAGCGAGCCAAGCTGATACTAATTGTGATGTCAAAATCCTGCAGATCACTGACTGGTCAGAGAGAATCGTCACTACCAGCATCACTGGATTTGCCACACGGGACATCAACCCACTAGTTTTAAAGTTAGCAACAGCTATAGCAGTATCATTTGTTCACACGACTTGCGAATTGTAAAAAGAAATGGCTGTGCACAAAACCACGCCATGGTCAATAAACAAGATGCAGACGTTCCTCTCGTTAGCGACGAACGAAACTACGTAAAATTTAAAAAGTCTTTCAGGAAGTGTCTCAGCTGTTGGATGCACACAGCTACCACCGGGCCTACCAACAGTGCAGGGAAAAGTAAAAAAAAAAGATTAAATGTGACTACAGAACCATGAAGGAAAATTGGAAGTGGTTCGACCAAATAGACACTATCTAGACCGGCGAGCAATGGGAGGGAGAGTGCCCTGGACTCCGCCACAACTGGAGTCCACGATGGAGGACGGTACGTTAACTCTATACTCTGCTCTTTATTTAGTTGACCAGCTACTGGAAAGCTTGATTCTAAAACAACCAGGCCAAATTAACTGTTACACTTGTGTAAAATCACCATGCAACAACTGCTTTATGCAGCACAATGAGCTAGTAGCTAACAGCTTATTGTTTGTTGTTTTGTGTCGCATTTAAGATGATGTAATGGCAGTAGAGGCAGTGCAACTATGATCCCACCCACCTTGAGGCAGCACTAAACAGCAGTGGAAAAGCAAGCTCAGAAAAGTAAAGTGAGTCGAGTGGAATCGTAATGTGTAGTGGAAAAGTGCCTATACAGTACACACCCTTGACTAGTGTAATGGGTCCACAGGGGAAGATCTTCACTGTAAAGCCCTCACCTCAGTCTAACGATTGACACTTTCACATCACTTATTAACAATAGCCAGAGCCTGCTTTCGCAACACCTGAGCCACTTGTAACAAAAGGGGCTTTTGTTCACTTTTCCCCTAAAGGGAAGTTAAGAGCTATGTTCCTCAACAAAATGTAACTTTCAGTGGTTTTGTTGCTTCCTCCAAATGTACTGTAGTTAAATATGAACTTTTATATCATTTTATACCATATTTGGTCTATGGCTTCACTAAGGCAGTGCTTTATCTTCACTAGATTTAGTTTTATAAAATTGCACTTAGACATATTGGTTAAGCTTATTAACAGAATGTATTACCAGCTCTTCTGAATATTTGATCACAGCATAATGACCACTAAACTATATTAATTGACTTGTCCGATGCTTTTGAGTGTCTAGAGTCTTATGTTTTCTAACCAGTCCACTCAGGATTGGATGCTGCTTTTCCATAACACTCAATGCACACACACTTGCATACACACAGTAACAGACACAGCCGCAGTGTGAGGCAGGCTGACTGTGAGCCAGCTGTTGATTTCTTTTGAAGATCACATATTTCATCTCACCCCTGAGCTCGTCTCTGTGTCTTGCCTCTTTCATGTCATGCTCCTTTGTTGCGGTGTTTCTCTCAACAGCATCAAGGATTCTTGAGGGACAAAGAAACAAGAAGTGGTAGAAAATGATCTAGTTCTTCTCTTAGATTAGATACTATGTTACTGCACATATATCGTTGACAATTAAATTCAATTAAGAATTTAGTTTCAGAGATTGTGGCAATTGTATGTGTGAACTGTCTAAAGTATCTGTGAGCACACGTGTTTGCATGCTAGTAGTTGAGGTTAATAGCTCCGGAGACCTCTATAGAGACCAAGATATGTTTTCTTGTCAACATTCAAGGAGCATAAAATGCACTTTGTGCTGATAATGTACACATATTCCTACATCAGTCAACACACACACACACACACACACACACACACACACACACACACACACACACACACACACACACACACACACACACACTATTGGGGATCTTTTACCTGTAACCAATTTTTAGGGCTCTTAAGAGTGGGAAATAGAAGTGATATGTTTCCCCCTGTCAGCTGCAAGTTCCAGTATATAGAGTAATTAGTCGCATGACATTTAGTCAAATTATTGGCTCAAAATATGTTTCTGGAACATTAGCAAAGATGATGGCACTTCCTGGCCTGCATGTGCCAGCCAAGCAACTGCCATTGAGTTGAATAGGAATTGGGAATGCTAACGCATAGCTTTCTCAAGGTATTTTAAACCTCCTTGGTGAATAAATAATAGATAGCCTTGTACATTTTTTGATTGTGACTGAGCCTGTTTTATCTGGATATTTAAAAGACCTGTTAGCATTTTATCTCAGAGAGTCTGAGGTGTGTTGGCTCTTCTAGAGAGCTCTGTATGTTGAAACTGATCTAAATCTGGCTTATTTTTTTTTTCTTTGAGTGTGTGTGTAAATGGTTAATGTGGAGTGCACAAATAAAAGCTAGTCTAAAATATCATTATATTAGTTAAATGCTGTATTAGTACCGTATACTGGCAAACATTTATGTGTTGATGTTAATTATTGTGTCATTAATTAATAAAAGGCATTGTTGCCCAGTGGCAGTGGGTGTGCCATGTTCTAGCAGATTTCAATGTCACCAGAGGTTGCTGTGATACTGCCCATATTATTTTTATTTTTTTACAAAGGGTATTTCCCAATTAAAATTCTGTGCAATTTATCTGTCACTTTAATAGCAGTTTATACCCAATTTAATATTTATTTTTTCTACATGAGACAGAGACTGAAACTATGTCAAATTCAGAGAGAGTAAGAAAAGAAATAAATTATGGCAAAGGGGAGAAAATAATTTCAGTCCTGCTAGCAGAAGATGTCCTCCGTGAATAAAGGAAAAAGTAAATCGTTGGAACTATTAAAACTGTCCAGACAATTTAGTGCATATGACTTGAAAATTGTGAACTAATGTTTTGAAATGGTATTTAAGATATATGATTAAATATACACTGGCAGCCAAAAGTTTGGAATAATGTACAGATTTTGCTCTTTCGGAAGGAAACTGGTATTTAATTCACCAAAGTGGAATTCAACTGATCACAAAGTATAGTCAGGACATTACTGATGCAAAAAAACAGCACCATCACTATTTGAAAAAAGTCATTTTTGATCAAATCTAGACAGGCCTCATTTCCAGCAGCCATCACTCCAACACCTTATCCTGGAGTAATCATGATAAATTGTTCATTTGGTACTAGAAGATCACTTGTCATCATATCAAACACAGCTGAAAGATATTTGTTTTTTTAAATGAAGCTTAACATTGTCTTTGTGTTTGTTTTTGATTTGCCACTGTATGCAATCAATGCAATAAGATCAATATTAGGTAAAAATTGCCAAAAAAAAGAAACTTCTTTCTCTAGAAACTCATCAGTCAATCATTGTTTTGAGGAATGAAGGCTATACAATGCTTGAAGAGTCAAGAGTTCATACAAAGGTGTACAATACTGTCTTCAAAGACAAAGGACAACTGTCTCTAACAAGGACAGATAGAGATGTGGAAGGCCAGATGTTCAACTAAACAAGAGGATAAGTACATTAGAGTCTCTAGTTTGAGAAATAGACGCCTCACATGTCCTCAGCTGACAGCTTCATTGAATTCTACCCGCTCAACACCAGTTTCATGTACAACATTAAAGAGAAGTCTCAGGGGTACAGGCCTTATGGGAAGAATTGCAAAGAAACACAGACATTGGACAACAGATATTTAGAAAACAATGTTATGGATCTTAAACCCATTGAGCTTTTGTGGGATCATCTAGACAGTAAGGTGCGTGAGAAGTGCCCAACAAGACAGTCACATCTATGGCAAGTGCTACAGGAAGCGTGGGGTGAAATGTCACCTGAGTATCTGGACAACGTTTTATTTTTTATTTTTATTGGAATTTTCATATTAGTCTCATTCTATCAGTTGAGTGACCTGTGAGTGACAGTCAAAATATGCTTTTGACAGTAAAAATCAAGTCTAAAAGTAAGAAGTTCGAAATGAATAAAAAGTCAATTGTATGATACAAAAGAATGATACAAATATTTATGCTAAAAAATAATTTAGTTTCAATTAAACATTTTGCTTGTACAAGACTTTGTAAATCTAGTCTTCTATAACTGTAAAAATTTTCTTATTTTCACACTTTATGTAAGAAGTCAAAATGATTTTCTGTGAAAATGGACAGCATGCCAAAGAGACTTTCAATAGAGCTTTAGCTTTACTGACCCTGGAAATTAACTTAAATTCCAGTAAGTAGATGACCGAAAACAAGCCTTTCATTAAGGATGTTTTCTACAGGAAAACTGTGCTTTTTACATGTTTAAATACTATATGACTTTTAGTTTTAGGAGAATTTTTTTTTTTAAAAGACAAAGATTTATTGCTAATAGCCTATAGTAATTAAATGTCTCTGTTTAAATGTCAGCCAGTTGTGTGGACTCTGTGGTAATATGCATCTTATGTCTTGAGGCACAAACACATGATAGGGCACAGGTACAGGAATCCAGACAGCTGTATTCTTTTTCCATTTTATGGAGAACAGACTTTTCAGGCTAATGTCTATTATAAACATCAGAGCTAATGCCCTTTTATCCCTCTCTCCTGGGATTTTGATTTTTTTTTCTCTCCGTTCTAAAGCAGACATTTAGGGTCTTCTCTAAATTGGCTTTTAAGCTGAACAATTTTATGTTTTTATGTAATAGGAAAGAAGTGACTTCTTCCATTTTCTTATATTTGTGTCAAATTATATGAATAAAAACACAAATGGCATATAATTAATCTCGAGTAATATCTCTGAGTATCATCTATCTCATCCATTCTGTAAGATACCATCAGACACTCAAATTCTCCCTTTGGAACATCCTTTATTGTGCAGGTTCCAGTCAGTGCCTTTTATTCCTACCACTTGAAGTGCCTCTTCCTGGAAAATGTGGTGCCCAAAGAAGAAACCTGAAAAGAAGAGAGCCTGCACGCCATGTGTTTAGTGTGGTTGAGACAGAGCCTGTCTGGCAGGTATTGAAACTATACATGGGGTATAGCAGGATCCGTTGTTAAATTGCTTTGTAAAGGTACTACATGGTGTTCTGCTTCCCACGGAACATTTAAGGGGTGAATTTACAAAACAGTTGTGCCACTTAAGCATAAAACATACTCTACGCAAGTACATGTATTTCAAAATGTGTAAAACCGCATCATCTTAAAGCAAGTATCCGTTGCATTCTCAGCTTTGCCACAAGGAATGCTAGAACTGTCTGCTTCTGTGACTGTCATGGCATAGCAACATTTTGAAGACAATATTGCTGAGCAAGTTATTATAGCAACTTGCCTGATTACTAACACATCCAGTTTTATGGCATAAACGTTTGAAGGTAACTCCATCATGCCCTTGGGTATAGGGCTGAAACGATTAGTCGGCGTTATTGGCGACAAAAATTGTCATTGTCGAATAGTCGTTTGATCTCATTTAACGTAACATAAGATCACAGTAAACTCTAATGATGACACACAAGAGCAGCACTGCAGCTCGTGCCTGACTGAGGAAGAATTACACAGCTCACAGTCCAGATGCACTCTAAACTTTCCAAACAGCTTCAGGTAATGTACAAGGGAATTATACAAAAATACTAGCTCTTTAAAGAAAACACCCCGGTGTTACATCTTAAATGCAGTTTTAATGCGTTTTAGCTTTATTAAACTTCAAATAATACGGAAGCAGGTCATGTAATTAACTACAAACTCCAAAACTGACATTTCTCTGTGCGGTCAGCGCCTCTTCTAGGAGTTGTGCGAATGTCCTGATCTAAGGGGGAGAGATTGAAACTGCATCCGGCTGAAGCACACTCTGTTGCGGGGACGCTCATCCATCGAGCACGCACGTTTAATGCAGCTAGATTATAACGTGATGGCTCACGACTTATTGAATCATTAAATATGTAACTGTGCATTTCTTATCGTGAAGAGAATTGGCAATACACACCTTTTATTACTAAGAGAGAGCTTGTTTTTTTGTGAGATAAAGATTGATTGAAACGAACAGAAAGATGAGAGAGGGTAGTCTTCGCCCCATTATACACTGCAACAATATACGTTTATAAAGTAAATTTATCTTGTTTTAAGGATTTTTAGATCATTTTAAAATTGAAAACAAGACCGATACACTTGATAACAATAGGTTTTTTACAGTCAAGTGGTTTTAATTGTTGTTCAACCATATACAGTTAGTACAGTACACAGCAAAACGAGACAATGTTCCTCCAGGACCATGGTGCTACGTAAAACAACATAGGACAAACACAGAACCACGTGAGACTACAAAGACAGACAGTGAATTTCTTTACTGAATTAAACTTAATAAATACTTTATTAAATAAACTTGGGTACTGAGGTTTGGTACTACCACAGTAGCACAAGAACGCATGTTATGTATGTTTATCTGGGCACGTTTGCGAAGTGCTTGGATCTGTGTTCATACGGTTAGGGTTAGTGAATGGGTCTTTTGTTAAAGAACCATTTCTCTATGTTTTTCTTGTGTTATAAGAATGTTTCTTGAATAACATGCGGTATTAAAGTGCTGAGCCGAACATATTTAATTTAAGTTGTTGCCATTGACTTAAATGCAAACATGCCTCCTTTCTGTGCAAATAAATCTTTATATAAAATGTTTGCATGTTTGCAAAAGCCAACGCTATATGCTTGCCGCAATTAACGTTGCGCTGCTACCACCTGTGGAAAGCAGGTGATACACTGAATTTCATTAAAAAGAGATGTGTGTACATTTGAGTGAAAATGCACCAATAGTTCATTAAAAATTATCAAATAATGGAAAAGGGTTTTGTTATGAGGCATGTATGATATAGACGCACTACGTAGAGGAGCACTGTTTCTGCATTAAGCGAAGGCCTCTGGACCACAAGTCCACTTTGAATGAACCATTTGGTTGCTGATGATGCAGTTCTGTGGTTGATCTTAATGGTAATTGGTAATTACCAGTTTGCCCAATTCATTTAGTTACATGCTTTTCTTCAAGTAGCTTACAGGACAGCACTGAAGCAACCTGAAGTTAGGAGTTTTCACAAGAGCACATAGTGAAAGTTCATGAACCGCCCCTTGGTGGTTTAAACTTGCAACCTTTTGGTTACCAGCCTAGATTTTCAACCTCTAGGCTAAAGAGGTTTGCTGGAAAAAAGTACAACATTACTGCAACTTTACATTGCATTGGTTGGTTGATCTTTTTAAACAGAATATCAGCTCTGGTCTAAAGTGTACATAGCCTGTACAGTTTATTTCCATTTATGCTGGAGGGAGAGAATGATGCCCTACTGCACTGAAACTGATCTTTATCTCATGGTGCAATGAGTCATGTGTTCTGTACACACAACACTCCTTACAGGGGAAAATGACCATATGACAGAATAAGTGGAAAGTAGGGACACAGTGGTTTCCACAGTGTTGTTTCTTAAAATACCTATGATACATCAATGCATCAATTAACAGTCACAGCAAAGAAAGGCTAAGGCATGGATATTTCTCCTTAACAATCCTCTTGCATTCCTTGTAAAGGTTAGGGTTAGTTATAGGGTCTTTGTTTGAAAGAGATAATTCCGCAATACATAAAGCCTGACTATCTCTTGCTTTTATTGTAGTCTGGCCTATAGTCTTTCCATTCCAAGTAACTTATGACTATTCTGTGTTAAAAACTATGTTTCCTAAAGGATGAGGCTAAAGTACTTTCTGTGGTAATAGACAGCATGCCTGAGATGAGTTCTGAAAGAACTTAAATGAAAGCCAAGCATATTTGTTTAAAGTCCCTTTAGGAATGTCTCCTAGATATTACTGTTCCTAGATGTCATCACCGATATACCTGGCAGGACTAGATTAAACCTTTATGCAAAGGGCTCCCTTTTGTTCCTGGCAATATCCAATCTATTCATTGAAAATCTTTTGATACTTAAATTGATGTCAGGAAATCAACAAGAATGATTCTTCCTCATAATGACCACACTCAGGAGAAGCTGGACACTAATAAGGCCATATTAGGCCTGTGATTGAATGCCAGATACATCCCAGAATGCTCATGAATGGCAGTGTTAGCCCACAGAGAGGCACCTGCTCAGTGTCTCTCATGGCCAAAGAACACTGCCAGTATGACTGCATGCAGGAAATTACAGCACTTTTTAAGCTATGGTTGGCTTAACACGACCTCATGGATGTGCCAGACAAGATCCAGAGTTCTGTTTGCACAAGCCTTTGTGGTTTGCACCTAAGTATAAAGAATTAAATGTCTAAAAACAAACAGAATTGTCTGAGCTGAACATAATTTTAATGGTTCAGGGCAAAGAGAGTTGATGTTGGTTCTGCCTTTGAGTGGAGAGGAAGAAAACACTTCTCACAGTCCAGATGCACTCAAAACTTTCCAAACAGTTTCAGGTGATGTAGATCACAAAGTATGAGGGAATTATACAAAAATACCAAAATGAGTAAATACAGAAGCACTCTCATTGTGGAATAAGCAGAGCTGGAGCTACCACTCCACTTAAGCAAAACTTGTTTATCGAGCATCTTTAAAGGAAACACCCCGGCATTATACATTTAATGCAGTTATATTTAATGTGTTATAGCTTTATTCAAATTTAAATAATAAGGAGCCAGGTCATGTAAATAACTACAAGCTCTGGAACTGGCATTTCTCTGTGTGGTCAGCGTCTCTTCAATGAGTTGCAGGAAGTGTCCCAATCTAAGGGGGAGAGATTGAACTGTTCTACTATGTAGAACTGCACCCAGTTGATGCACACACATCCCTTGAGCGTGCGCTCTTGCTGCAGCTAGATTATAATGTGATGGCTCACGACTTATTGAATCATAATATACACTGATCAGCCACAACATTAAAACCACCTGCCTAATATTGTGTAGGTCCCCCTCGTGCTGCCAAAACAGAGCCAACCCCCATCTCAGAATAGCATTTTGAGATTATATTATATTCTGAGATTATATTCTTCGCACCACGATTGTACAGAACAGTAATCTAAGTTACCGTAGACTTTTTCAGTTCAAACCAGTCTGGCCATTCTCTGTCATCAACAAGGTGTTTCCATGCATAGAACTACCGCACGCTAGATGTTTTTTGTTTTTGCATCATTCTGTGTAAATTCTAGAGACTGTTGTGGGTGAAACTCCCAGGAAATCAGCAATTACAGAAATACCCAAACCAGCCCGTCTGGCACCAACAATCATGCCATGGTCCAAATCACTGAGATCAAATTTTTTCCCATTCTGATGGTTGATGTGAACATTAACTGAATCTCCTGACATGTATCTGAATGATTTATGCATTGCACTGCTTCCACACGATTGGCTGATTAGATAATCACATGGATAATTTGAGTATTTCTGTAATTGCTGATCTTCTGGGATTTTCTCACACAACAGTCTCTACAATTTACACAGAATTGTGCCAAAAACATAAAACATCAAGTGAGGGGCAGTTATGCGGATGGAAAAGCCTTGTTGATGAATGAGGTCAACAGAAAATGGCCAGACTGATTCAAACTGACAAAGTCTACGGTAACTCGGATAACCGCTCTGTATAATTGTGGTGAGAAGAATATAACCTCTGAATGCTGTTCTGAGATGCGGGTTGGGGATGTTTTGGGGCCACGGGGGACCTACACCTAATATTAGGCATGCAATAAGCAGCTTTATTAATATGAGAGTTTGTTTTTTTGTGAGTTAAAGATGGATTGGAGTGAACAGAAAGGTGAGAGAGTCTTTGCCCCATTATACACTGCAAAAAAAAATACTTTTTGTTTTTGTTTTGGCTTGTTTTCCAATATAAATATCTAAAACTCCTTTAAAACAACACATTTTTGTTTGCTGTTTACAGAGGGTAGAGCTGTCAGGGAGTAGAATATTTTTTTGCACACCATGAAAGAATCTCTCACAGCACCTTTAACCTTTTTGCACGTGAGTTTCTCCTGTACTGACTGATCTCTGTGTGAGTTCTTTAATGCACACTGTGATTAAAATAAATCTTACCTTACACTTCACAGCAAATGCACTGGAGGACAGATTATATCACAGTAGGTGCACTGAATTTCAGATTGTATATTATCAAACATATAATGTGGTTTTATATGTTTATATTGATTGGTTTTGGTAGATAATATGGAATCGTGAATGCACTTGCCGGCTATTCTCAGCGTCATTTTTTAGTTGCAATGCAAATGGAATTCTGTGTTTGAATTGTCATAGAAGCATACGCAAGGAGGAGCTTAGAAGGTTCTATGAACCTAGCCCTTCCACTCTACCAGTCCTGGAAGTGGTTGTGATGGACAGAATGGGAGAAAGCTAAAATGGACTGACTAGTTTGTATATTCTTTGATGTCAGAAAACATGGTCGCAGCACTGCATCTAAACGTTGCATTCCGACAGTAACAGTTTTATACTTTTATTTAGTGACTGTTTTAAAGTTTATAACATTAAAATAAAGATTTTCTGATGTTGAAAAGAAAATTTGAGCTGCTGTTTCGATATGACAACCGCTTCAGTCATTATAACAAATGATTTTGCTGGTAAACAGCATGAATGCAGATCACACCGGTTTGATCATACTTGTCTGAGCCCAGCCTAGTGTAATCACACCGGTTTGATCATACATGCGAAAGGGTTAAATTACATTTATTTTTTAGAAAATGTTTGAGCAAAATGCAAACCATTATTTCTCATCAGAATAAAGTTCTCTAATACACAGTATATATTCAAAAAGGTCAAATAATATGAGTATGGCTCTGTGAAACCCATATCATATTTCACAAATTCCATTTTATTTTTTCCAAAATTCTGTGTTTTCCATTAAAGTAAATATTTTCATCCCAAAAACTGACTAATCAAATAAATTCATAGAACTTAACAGAACAGTTACTTTTCAACGTACCATTACATATTTTTTTATCAAATGAAGTGCAAATGGAGTTTTTAATTAAATCAGCCTTTTGTGGTTTAATCACCATACTAGAACATATGATCTTACTTTGATTAATTGTGTATGTAAACATTAAATTTATCCCAAATACTGTATGTCACATTCCGTGACATTCCATATTTTATAGTTAATTCAGTTTTTTGACTGGATTCTGAGATTTCCATCCGTAGAGCCCTATAAGATTTACTCATATACATGAATAAATATCACAGTCAAATGAAACTGAGAATATTTGGCTGCATTCAAGCTGAACAGGTGCAGGACATGGACTGAACAGAACATCCCTGAAAAACATGATTGCAATCAAAACTCTATAACATGCAAGGGACAGCTTTGCACGATTTTACGGTTTTACATAACTTGCAGATAGTCTGCGTCCCGTGTGTCATTTCATTCTGAATCTGGTTCTGAAAGAGTTTTTTATTTATTCCGATTTTTTAAATCCACAGATTTTTAAAATCCAATCTGCATTCTGCTGAGAACTTATTCCCATTGCTTGAAGAATGTGACAGTTGAAGAGATTGTTTGTTGAAACAGCATGGCAGACAAGGGGTTGGACCCTGTTATGCAAGTTGAGGCCCAACATTACACAGCCTGTTTTAGTCCAGTGGACTGTCCGTTTGAAGTTTGTAATGCAATGGAAACTGTTATGGGTGAGGTCTGCATTGCCCATCTGCTGATGAAAAGCTTTTTGCAGTGCTCGCTGATTGTTTTGGCTCTGGGAATTCTGCATGTTTACAATAGTGGAGAGTGATACCATCACAGTCATTGGCAGTCCTACACACATTTCAAGTCATAATGAACCTTCTGTGTTGGCGCATACAAAGCAAAACTGTTATGGGCTCACTGAATGATAATTATTACTCTATCACTCCACTCGCCTGTTTTGTGTGCACAAACGCATGTTGTCACATGCCTTTTGGTGTATTATTTGTGTACTGTAGTGCTGGGGTTTTCAACTTTTCAGGAAATGCATCCCCTCAGTTTGTCTATTGCAAATTAATTAATTTCTTTATGTATTGTTTATTATACTATATTTACTTTTGTGTATGCCTAAAACCCTAGAAGTATTTAGTTTGTAAACAAATATGTGTTTTTGAATGAATCTGTGCTTAAACCATTAAGTAACCACCAAGCAACTATATAGCAACTCTGTAGCAACACCCTCGTAACCAGAGTGTGCAGTGAGTTTTGCACAGGCAAGCACCACATGCATCTAGTGTTCTTAATGTTTGCCTTTGCTTTGACTTTATTCACCCTAATTATTGTTATAAGTGTTATTATACAGTACCTTTATTATACCTTAACTCCATTACACTACAAGCCAATATATTTAAATATATCTTTTCAATCTACTTTTATATAGACAATAAAAACACGTTTTAATCTGCTTCACAACAAGACTTGACTAACTGTGTTACCTGCACTGAGCAGTTCTGGTATGTTTGTGTGTGTAACACAGTTAAAGGATGGGCAAGGAGGAGGCGAGAACCGGCTTGTCCACATAAATTATATTTTAATGAGAAACTCAAAACACATAAACAACACACATGACGGACATGTCCGTAATTCTCTCTCTCGAACCATCGCCACCGCCGCTTTTATCCTCAGCGCCTCATCAGGCTGATTGGGGACCGGGCGCGATATTCCGACCGCCCCGCCCTCCGCTCCACACTCCTCCCGGCATTATCTCAGGCCGGGTGCCACCGGCATGACGCATACACCCCCTATCCCTGGGGCGGGTGTATCTTGCGCTCCGCGTGGTCATCCCCGCCTTCCTCGCCCTGGGAGGAGACAGGAGGGGAAGACAACAACAAAAAAAAAATAGGTGCGGGAAAAGGCCAACACGGTGCGACAGGGAGAGAGAGAGGAGAGAGAGAAAAGCTCACTCACCGGTTCTCTGATGTACCGTCGCGTGGTCCTCGAACACTCCTCCACACTCAGGCGGATCGACAGCCGCTCCAACACCGGCGAACCGGAGTGAAACCGCCGACCCCAGCGGGTAGAACGCCTCCGCTTTCTGGCGGCAAATGGGGACACTCCTCCGCCCCTGGCAGCGGCTCTACCAGCCCGGGCGGTCGGAGAGTTTCTTCCCTCCTCCCTCGCGGACGGCGGTCTTCCCTCGACCCCTCCGCGTCTCTGGGGACGGCAGGACACTCCTCCGCCCGCAGCGCTCCTCGCTCCAGGCGGTCGGGGTATCCAGTCCCCACTTGCCCCGCGGACGACGGCCGCACTCCCGCATCCGGGCGGTCGGGCTACTCCGTCACCCGGCAGATGGCAGCGGCGCTCCCTGGGTGGACGGCAGTGTCGAGGACTCTGCGACGGGCATCCCTCCTCCTTCCCGGTTTCAGCACCAATGTAACACAGTTAAAGGATGGGCAAGGAGGAGGCGAGAACCGGCTTGTCCACATAAATTATATTTTAATGAGAAACTCAAAAACACATAAACAAACACACATGACGGACATGTCCGTAATTCTCTCTCTCGAACCATCGCCACCGTCGCTTTTATCCTCGGCTACTCATCAGGCTGATTGGGGACCGGGCGCGCGATATTCCGACCGGCCCCGCCCCCCTCCGCTCCACAGTGTGATTCATGTAAACATCTACCATCAGATTAGATTGAGCGTTTGCTTCCAAAGAACTGTCAGTAGAGGTCTGCACGGGCCTTAAAATTAAACCCGGCCCAAAAAATACCATCAGATTTTAAACCCGAAATCGCTTACCATCTAATTTCTTCTCCTAACAAGTACTGTTGTATTAACAAGTATAGGCTGTATTTATGTAAACATATAGGCAACATTCGTAACAGTAGTGAAACAGTAAACATACAGTTTAACAAGGCACAGCAGCCCCTTAGTACACTTAAGCAGAAGGGGAAACCTTACCTTTTATTTGCTGAAACTTCACTTGGTGCAGAACAATCTGGAATAATATGAATTACTGCAACAGTCCCCTCGTGATGCAGAATAATCTGGATTAATATGAATCACTGCAACAGTCCCCTCTTGGTTAAGAACAGTCTGGAATAATATGAATCACTGCAACAGTCCCCTCTTGCTTAAGAACAGTCTGGAATAATATGAATCACTGCAACAGTCCCCTCTTGGTGCAGAACAGTCTGGAATAATATGAATCACTGCAACAGTCCCCTCTTGGTGTAGAACAGTCTGGAATAATATGAATCACTGCAACAGTCCCCTCTTGCTTAAGAACAGTCTGGAATAATATGAATCACTGCAACAGTCCCCTCTTGGTGCAGAACAGTCTGGAATAATATGAATCACTGCAAGAGTCCCTTCTTGGTGCAGAACAGTCTGGAATAATATGAATCAATGCAAGAGACCCTTCTTGGTGAAGAACAGTCTGGAATAATATGAATCACTGCAACAGTCCCCTCTTGGTGCAGAACAGTCTGGAATAATTTGAATCACTGCAACAGTCCCCTCTTGGTGTAGAACAGTCTGGAATAATATGAATCACTGCAACAGTCCCCTCTTGGTGAAGAACAGTCTCGAATAATATGAATCACTGCAACAGTCCCCTCTTGGTGCAGAACAGTCTGGAATAATATGAATCACTGCAACAGTCCCCTCTTGGTGAAGAACAGTCTGGAATAATATGAATCACTGCAACAGTCCCCTCTTGGTGCAGAACAGTCTGGAATAATATGAATCACTGCAACAGTCCCCTCTTGGTGAAGAACAGTCTCAAATAATATGAATCACTGCAACAGTCCCCTCTTGGTGCAGAACAGTCTGGAATAATATGAATCACTGCAAGAGTCCCTTCTTGGTGCAGAACAGTCTGGAATAATGTGAATCAATGCAAGAGTCCCCTCTTGGTGCAGAACAGTCTGGAATAATATGAATCACTGCAGGAGTCCCTTCTTGGTGAAGAACAGTCTGGAATAATATGAATCACTGCAACAGTCCCCTCTTGGTTAAGAACAGTCTGGAATAATTTGAATCACTGCAACAGTCCCCTCTTGGTGCAGAACAGTCTGGAATAATATGAATCACTGCAACAGTCCCCTCTTGGTGCAGAACAGTCTGGAATAATATGAATCACTGCAACAGTCCCCGCTTGGTGAAGAACAGTCTGGAATAATATGAATCACTGCAACAGTCCCCGCTTGGTGAAGAACAGTCTGGAATAATATGAATCACTGCAACAGTCCCTCTTGCTTAAGAACAGTCTGGAATAATTTGAATCACTGCAAGAGTCCCCTCTTGGTGAAGAACAGTCTGGAATAATATGAATCACTGCAACAGTCCCTCTTGGTGAAGAACAGTCTGGAATAATATGAATCACTGCAACAGTCCCTCTTGGTGAAGAACAGTCTAGAATAATTTGAATCACTGCAAGAGTCCCTCTTGGTGAAGAACAGTCTGGAATAATATGAATCACTGCAACAGTCCCTCTTGGTGAAGAACAGTCTGGAATAATTTGAATCACTGCACGAGTCCCTCTTGGTGAAGAACAGTCTGGAATAATATGAATCACTGCAACAGTCCCTCTTGCTTAAGAACAGTCTGGAATAATATGAATCACTGCAACAGTCCCTCTTGGTGCAGAACAGTCTGGAATAATATGAATCACTGCAACAGTCCCTCTTGGTGCAGAACAGTCTGGAATAATATGAATCACTGCAACAGTCCCTCTTGGTGCAGAACAGTCTGGAATAATATGAATCACTGCAACAGTCCCCTCTTGGTGCAGAACAGTCTGGAATAATATGAATCACTGCAACAGTCCCCTCTTGGTGAAGAACAGTCTGGAATAATATGAATCACTGCAACAGTCTGGAATAATATGAGTCACTGCAAGAGTCCCTTCTTGGTGAAGAACAGTCTGGAATAATATGAATCACTGCAACAGTCCCCTCTTGGTTAAGAACAGTCTGGAATAATTTGAATCACTGCAACAGTCCCCTCTTGGTGCAGAACAGTCTGGAATAATATGAATCACTGCAACAGTCCCCTCTTGGTGCAGAACAGTCTGGAATAATATGAATCACTGCAACAGTCCCCGCTTGGTGAAGAACAGTCTGGAATAATATGAATCACTGCAACAGTCCCCGCTTGGTGAAGAACAGTCTGGAATAATATGAATCACTGCAACAGTCCCCTCTTGCTTAAGAACAGTCTGGAATAATTTGAATCACTGCAAGAGTCCCCTCTTGGTGAAGAACAGTCTGGAATAATATGAATCACTGCAACAGTCCCCTCTTGGTGAAGAACAGTCTGGAATAATATGAATCACTGCAACAGTCCCCTCTTGGTGAAGAACAGTCTAGAATAATTTGAATCACTGCAAGAGTCCCCTCTTGGTGAAGAACAGTCTGGAATAATATGAATCACTGCAACAGTCCCCTCTTGGTGAAGAACAGTCTGGAATAATTTGAATCACTGCACGAGTCCCCTCTTGGTGAAGAACAGTCTGGAATAATATGAATCACTGCAACAGTCCCCTCTTGCTTAAGAACAGTCTGGAATAATATGAATCACTGCAACAGTCCCCTCTTGGTGCAGAACAGTCTGGAATAATATGAATCACTGCAACAGTCCCCTCTTGGTGCAGAACAGTCTGGAATAATATGAATCACTGCAACAGTCCCCTCTTGGTGCAGAACAGTCTGGAATAATATGAATCACTGCAACAGTCCCTCTTGGTGCAGAACAGTCTGGAATAATATGAATCACTGCAACAGTCCCCTCTTGGTGAAGAACAGTCTGGAATAATATGAATCACTGCAACAGTCCCCTCTTGGTGAAGAACAGTCTGGAATAATATGAATCACTGCAACAGTCTGGAATAATATGAGTCACTGCAACAGTCCCCTCTTGGTGCAGAACAGTCTGGAATAATATGAGTCACTGCAACAGTCCCCTCTTGGTGAAGAACAGTCTGGAATAATATGAATCACTGCAACAGTCCCCTCTTGCTTAAGAACAGTCTGGAATAATATGAATCACTGCAACAGTCCCCTCTTGGTGAAGAACAGTCTGGAATAATATGAATCACTGCAACAGTCCCCTCTTGGTGAAGAACAGTCTGGAATAATATGAATCACTGCAACAGTCCCCTCTTGGTGAAGAACAGTCTGGAATAATTTGAATCACTGCAAGAGTCCCCTCTTGGTGAAGAACACTCTGGAGTAATATGAATCACTGCAACAGTCCCCTCTTGGTGAAGAACAGTCTGGAATAATATGAATCACTGCAACAGTCCCCGCTTGGTGAAGAACAGTCTGGAATAATATGAATCACTGCAACAGTCCCCGCTTGGTGAAGAACAGTCTGGAATAATATGAATCACTGCAACAGTCCCCTCTTGCTTAAGAACGGTCTGGAATAATATGAATCACTGCAACAGTCCCCTCTTGGTGCAGAACGATCTGGAATAATATGAATCACTGCAACAGTCCCCTCTTGGTGAAGAACAGTCTGGAATAATATGAATCACTGCAACAGTCCCCTCTTGGTGAAGAACAGTCTGGAATAATATGAATCACTGCAACAGTCCCCTCTTGGTGAAGAACAGTCTGGAATAATTTGAATCACTGCAAGAGTCCCCTCTTGGTGAAGAACTGTCTGGAGTAATATGAATCACTGCAACAGTCCCCTCTTGGTGAAGAACAGTCTGGAATAATATGAATCACTGCAACAGTCCCCGCTTGGTGAAGAACAGTCTGGAATAATATGAATCACTGCAACAGTCCCCGCTTGGTGAAGAACAGTCTGGAATAATATGAATCACTGCAACAGTCCCCTCTTGCTTAAGAACGGTCTGGAATAATATGAATCACTGCAACAGTCCCCTCTTGGTGCAGAACGATCTGGAATAATATGAATCAATGAAACATTCCCCTTTTTGCAGCCTGAAATTGTTTAGAATGTTGAATCTTTGTGACAGCTGTGCTGAAAACAATCTAGACGCAGCGCATAGAATGAAACGGAGCACAGGTGTCTCAATATGCATTTTTTTTTATATTTTAAGTTCTTTTTAAATTGACACAGTATTAAAATTCTGGTCCTGCATGAGACACTGAAGGAAAAGAGAGATGCAATGCAAATATCAAAGAAATTTGTCCAGCATGTTTTTACTTGAGAAAAACAATGGGGAAACAGAACAGATGCGTGCAAAAACGCGTTCGGTGTGAACGGCTCCTAACTCAGCCGTACACGTGTGTCTGTGTGTGAGAGTGCTTGTGCGAAACATGTTCTGTTGGTCTGTTTATTTTTTCATTAATTGCGAACCCGAACCCAACCTGAAGTCCTACTTGGAAAAACTGACCAGAACCTGGCCTGAAACCTGTCGGGTTCTCTGGTCCCATCATTCCAAGGTCAGGTTGCAGAATTCTAGCTGTCATTGAACAAATTGCTGAACCCAACAACTTTAGCTGCTCAAGGAACAACACCACCCATCAACCTGACTTTGTATTCGGCCTCTTGTGTATGGACATAAAGTGGATGTAACTGAATACCAACGTCACCACCCATATTTTCCGAGGAATAGCCTTCTGTGTAAATGAAAAGGTCACCAATAATATAAAACTCTATCATTTTGTATGCACCCCAATCCTGCATGATTTATGTATTTATTTGTATCTTTTCAAAGGTACATTTGAAATTACATATCATTGAAATGAACATGCACAAGTACTTTCAAGCTACAAAATGACAAAAAAGCACAATGAAAGTATCTTAAAAGTAGTCCATACAACTTACGTGCTGTATTCCATGTCTTCTGAAACCATATGATGGCTTTAGGTGAGGAACAGCATGAAGTTTAAGTCAACGTTCACTTGTAATCTTCCTCCAAACATATTAAATGGCACGTTGATGCCATTATTGAACATTGATTCTCATATGTTAACGACATTGACATCAACAGCCTAAATTTGGGTCTGTTTCTCACACAACATTCTCACTCGGATCAGTTCACTCGATCTTTGTTCATTGTTTGTGCTAAAAGTGGCTATTCAATAAAGGCCATGTCTGGATGTTTTAGAGGTGACACTATTGACAGAGTTTGCCCTTGACCTTTGGTCAAATTTCATAGACGTCCTAGAACAAATGATCTTTTCTGTGAGGGAAACAAAATGGTGCCATCCAATTTTTTATATACATTTTTAAACATTATTGGCTAGCTACTTGTATCCTCTGGTACTCTATATAAGGTGCAAAGAAAATAGACTCGTAAGCATACTTTTTATTGAAACATTGTTTAGCTTGTTGGTTTGTAGGCTAAATGTATGCAGCCTTCTCTAATTACACATCAACTCAAGTGGGAATGAGAAAAGATAAGAAGCTGTGCATAGTGTTTGGTGATAACGGTTCCTCCCATGATTTCTCTCTGCTGAAAAGCAGCCACAGAGGTCTGCCGTAGCAACTCGTACATCAGCTGCTCAGTCAGCAGGTTTTCCTCCTCACCCTGAGTGAATTGTTTGGGACAGGACCATTTTCTCTGCAGACATATGGGGCTTGTAGATGTCAGCCCCAGTACATACCCTGCTCTTTCATCTCAATCAGCTCCCTACCCCTCTCTATGTCGTGAATCAGTTTATTGTAACCCGTAATTCAGGCACTGGCAGGGGTGTTCATCCACTGAACGTTGGGACACTTAATTGCCTGTGACAAGATAACAAGCTCACACATTAAAACACAGCTGGTATAAAATGACACCGTCTTGCATTTTTGTTGTAGATATTCAAGGGTACAGTGTTATTATAGAAGATTAATGACATAAATAAAGTATTAACAATATAAAGGTGTGTATTTTCCCTTTCATGGTACTTATGGAGGAAAGCATCTCTTTTAAAGAGAAAATAAGGCTTGATTTCATAGTTTTACACTTGTACATGTCTTCAGAACTTCAGAAGACATGACAACATTTCTGGTAAGAGAACATAGTGAACAATGATGCTCCCTGTTGTTTACGATGCAGTTTTTAGGGAGCAAATGTTTCAGTGGGCTGAAATGATTTTGTGATTTAAGACAGCCCTAGAAATGGCCGACTCTCTAATCGGTGCCCTGAGGGAGCTGATATAGACCAAAACCTGACCCGAAAGAGACCGTTAGTGTAGATGGCAGGTAGACTGTTATATCTGTATGATCTTAACTTGCTAATTTTTCTGTATTCCAAATTGTATTATTTCATCACTGTTTGTTGATTTTTTTGTCGGAACAAAATTAACCGGTTATAACCGGTTTCCAGGATTTAAAAATAATGTTTTCACTGTGGAACAATTGAAAATCACTTTGTTCCGGTTTTCGGTTACGTTCTGCAAAACAATTTGCTCTTTATTTGGCCATTTATATTTCCTAAAGTTTCATTACAATTTTGCAATCCCCCCCTTGTCTTGTGATTTTTAATAGCATCACTGATTTGAACTTAACAAAAATGGCAGTCTGAGTGAGTTTGATACGTACATTGATAGATTGTTCATCTTTTATGAATGATATGATGCAATGTGCACTGCTGCAGTTCATATAAAATACTCTCCCCTGCATAATGTGCATTTTAGGGACAAGAACACTTGATTCCTTGTCAAATTAGAATGATATGTTAGTTTTACTGGTAAAATGCCTAGTCTGTGATCAGATTTGTTTAGAGATTGGTCCAGACGTGCAGGCCACAAATAACGTTGGAGCACCAGCAGTCACAGTATAGAGACTAGCAACATCGAGCAATAAAGTCACTGCATGTGTGTCTTGGGCTTAAGAGTTGGAAAGTTTAGTTTATTACTTTTATTTAATCGGTTCAAAAGTCTGATGTTGACAAGTCCTGTGTGGAATTTTTCAGGTAATTAAAATTGTATGTACATATGGTCAATTTAAAATGTTTTATAGAATTAATTACATGGTATGCTGATTAATTAATTAATCGCGTACATAATTATTTGATTAGAATGCCCTTCTAAATAAAATTAATTCAATTTATATTGATTAAATAGTTATATTAAAATGATAAAGTGTGTATATATATATATATATATATTATATTATTCAAAAATAATAATACAGATAATTCAAATACATTTATATTATTTTGGCACACGAGTTAAGCATTAAAATAGAAAACAAAAAGTGGCTTTAGAAGTCAATATATTGTTTATTTCCACATTACTGAATATTTTGTCTTGGTGACAGGAGCTTCCAGTGCACAACAATACAATACAGCAACAATATAAATAAAATAAATAAGTAAAAATAAAATATATTAAAATAAATAAAAATAGAATAAAATAAAAATGTTATAAAAAATAAAGTGTATATATAGAATACACAATAAGACTATATATATATATATATATATATATATATATATATATATTACTGTGCAAAAGTCTTAGTCACATAAGATGTTTCACAAAAACATTTGTCTTAAGATGGTTATATCTGCTACTTTAGTGTCAATAGGAAATATATATATTTTAGACTCCCAAACATTACTTTTGCAAATAGAATAGAAGAACAGGGAGCCCTGCAACAGATGTCATGGCCCCCACACAGACCCCCCCCAAATGAACATCGTGTCAGTCTGAGATTACATAAAGAGACAAAATCAATTGAGACAGCCTAAACAGATAGAACAACTGTGTTAATTGCTAACTTGCTAATTCTCCAAGAAGCCATGTGCGTGTGTGTGTATATGTATATATATATATATGTGGCCCTTAAAAAAGAATTAATTTTCTAAATGCAAATATAATTTCTTATGTTTATTTTTGTTTTTGGAGTAAAATAAGATCACAGTATTTTCTTGACAGCTTTTTTGAGAATTAACCACCTGCTAGCTCCTTTGACAGTAGAGACGCACTGTGGTTCACTGTGGAGAAATGGTGGTTTTTAGGACCCTGCTGGGCTTCATCACACATAGGATTAGTCATGTCTCTCTGTCTGCTTCCCCCACAGTGTAGCTGTGTAAGTAGGTTAATGTGAAGAGCCAGAGGGAATCCTACACACACATACTGCAAACAGTAGCATAATCGCACATACTTATGCCTTTACAACAGGAAAATCTAAGTCAGGATTTTTTTGGTATTATTGGTGATTATCACCTGCCTGCAGACATGAGTGCCTAAGATCTGTGTGTGAATGGCCGCAGGAAGTGAACAGAAGGACAAATCATGCCTAAACCTGCCAGACAAGGTGGCATGCATTTATATAGGCTGCAAGAATAGCAGGTTTTAAATTGTGCAGACCACTGTCAATTTAGAAAAGCACTTGGCTGAGATTTCTGCTACTATTGTGTTCCAAATTATACATCACAATCGTAGAGGTAGATGAGTGACGGCTAATTTCACCCATTCATAATGAAGATGAGCTCTGCAAAGAGTCATTTAACCTTTTTTGTTTGCTTTTGTTAAGAAATGCTTTATCAATACTCTGGATATCATTATTATTATTATTATGAGTGACACAGCTATTTCATTTCATTTATTTCATTTATTTCAGGCAATGGCACAGAAGTACAAGGCAACAAATATTGTTAAGTCATACAGGATAAAACAAACATACAGTAGTAAACTATGACGATCGAAATCTGCCTGAAAGGGAGTGGGAAGAAGACAACTTATTTAATCCCACCCCAGTTCCCCATGCATTTAATAATTAATACATTGAGCTTCATTTTACTTTGCTCACGTATCGTTTACAAATGTTGTATCATGGTGGCGTTACCACAAGTAACAAGTATTTATTATAACAACCGTACCAACAATTAAGAAGAAGAAACAATACCAACAATGGTAATGGACAATATACCGACGATATTAATGGACAATATACCAACGATGGTTAGGAAATATTGAGCACATGTTAACACTATAAGACAGAGTACAACAGCAATGTAAATTAAAGATCCTCATCTCTGTATCTTAACCAGACCCGATGTTTATATATCAGTTTAAATTGATGAATAGTTTTACATTGCTTTTGTTGCAAGTCCAGTTTGTTCCAGAGTTTCACTCCGCATACAGACACACAATAATGTTTACGAGTGGTTTGGGCTCTTTGTAATGAAAAATATCCAAAACCTCTCAAGTTATGAGCTCAGCACTGGAATTTGAAAAAACGTTGTAAGTTAGGCGGTAATAAGTTGTTAAATGCTTTATATAGGACCATTGATGTATTGTATTTTACAAGATCATCAAATTTTAACAACTTTGACTGTGTAAATAGATTATGAGTATGCTCTAGAAAACCAACCTTATGAATGATCCTCACAGCTCTTTTCTGTAATATGATCAGAGGATTTATTGTGTTCTGGTAATTATTTCCCCACACTTCAACACAAAACATAAGGTATGGTAGTACCAGGGTGCAGTATAAAGTACGGAGTGCATTCTCATCAAGGTATAGTTTTGCTTTGTTTATAATTGAGAGGCTTTTGGAGATTTTTGATTTTATGTGTCTGACATGGGGTTTCCATGACAATTTACTGTCAATTTTTACTCCCAAAAATGTATTCTCACTCACAATTTCAATTTGGGTACCATCAATACTTATTCTCTGTTTAGACATTTTGTTGCGATTACCGAACATCATTATCTTAGTTTTATTTATATTCAAGGATAATTTATTTGTATCCATCCACTTTTTTATTATATTTAGTTCCCTGTTTACCATATTTACAAGCTCATTATAATCAGCACTACTGTAGAATATATTCGTGTCATCTGCAAATAGTATAAGTTTCAGTATTTTGGATATATTAAAAATATCATTTATATACACATTAAACAGTTTTGGCCCTAATACTGACCCCTGGGGACACCACAAACAATGCCAAGAGTATCTGATAAATACTGACCAATTTTTACAAACTGTAACCTCCCTGTTAAATAACTTTTTAACCAATCTCCAGCCAGCCCCCTAACTCCATATCTTTCCATCTTATTTAATAGGATTGAGTGATTAATAGTATCGAAGGCTTTTTTAGATCAATAAAGATACCAACTGCATACTTTTTTTGCTCCAGTGCATTAGTAACTTCTTCAATAGCTTCAATTATTGCCATTGAGGTAGTTCTTTTAGACCTAAAACCATACTGACCATCATTAATTACATGATGTTTCTCGAGAAACTTTTCAAGTCGAGAATTGAAGAGTTTTTCTAATATTTTTGAAAATTGAGGCAAAAGAGAGATTGGTCTGTAATTAGTAAAAGCGTATTTGTTATCCTTTTGAAGAGTGGAATTACTTTAGCTATTTTCATTTTACTTGGAAAGCAGCCAGTCTGAAATGACAAGTTACAAATATAAGTTAAAGGTTTTACAATATTCAATATAACTTTTTAATCAATATCATGCTGATATCATGACAGTCAGTGGAGAACTTATTTTTACATTCCCACACAATGTTTGTTACTTCCTGCTCATTTGTAGCTGAGAGGAAGAATGACCTAAGAATTCCGCTCAATAGTTGATTTTGCAGCTCCATTTTCTGGAATATCAGCAGCCAATGTAGGACCAACATTTACAAAAAAATTGTTGAACTTATTTACTACATTACTCATATTATAATCTTCACCATTTTCATCAATAAAGTAATCAGGATATATCAACTTTGAGGATTCTTGTTTGATTAGGCTATTCAAAACATCCCAAGTTCCTTTTATGTTATTTTTATATTCATATAGTTTTTTTGATAGTATAACCGTTTGCTTGTTCTTATAATATCAGTTAATTTATTTTTATACTTCTTATATCTTTGTTCCACTTCGTTTGTTTTTACTTTAATAAACAATTTATAGAGATTGTTTTTCTTTTTACAGGCATTAATTATTCCTTTCAGTAATCCATGGGCTTTTTTTATGTTTATCCTTTATAAAATATTCTTTCACAGGGCAATGTTTATTATGCAGGGAAGTAAAAATATCTAAAAAATTACAATAAGCACTGTCCACATTTGGTTCTCTGTAAACTGAAGTCCAATCCTGAGCGCTAAACTATTGTTTAGGGCACGGATCATGTCCTCAGTGATTTTACGTTTAGAAATTTTTACCATAGCATCTTTCGCTTTCTTAAGATTACAGTCATACAAAGTAAAAACAGGTAAGTGGTCAGTGATATCACATATAAATAGGCCACTGATGATTTTATTTCCCATAATGTTAGTAAAAATGTTGTCAATGATTGTGGTACTATGTGTCGTTATTCTGCTCGGTTTCGTTATAGTTGGGTACAGAGACAAGCTATACATTGTGTCAGTGAAGTCATCAACGCTTTTTAGTTTGGTTGGATTTAACAAATCAATGTTAAAATCACCACAGATAAATATGTTTTTTTGGTTCACAGCAGAAAACAGTTTACCCATCCACTCATTAAAAGTTTCTATGCTTGAACCAGGTGCCCGGTATACACAACTCATGAAAATATTTGTCTTTTTATCATTATGAATTTCCACTGTTATGCATTCAAATAAGCCCTCCACAGCTATGGTCATATCAGTTGAAACATTAAATTTAACAGATTTATGAAGGTACAAAGCAACCCCCTCCTATTTTGTTTATTCTGTTTATATATCTTAATTCATAGCCATCAAGACAAAAATCAATACCTTTATCATCGTTAAACCAGGTTTCAGTAATTGCAATAATGCTGAATGGATGAGCGAAGTGTTCCAAATAATCTTTGATAGCCTCAAAGTTAGTGTACATGCTTCGACTGTTAAAATGTATTATTGACAGGTTATCTTCTGATTTTACACTATTTTCATATTGTTCTTGGGTAAAATAATTGCAGTTTTTAACAATCGAAGAGAAAAAATTATTATCAGGGTCTATCTCAGTATCAGCCTCTGTTGTAGTGTGTTCTTGATACTCACACGTTTCCAGTTCCATTTGTTGATGTTGTAGGATGTTCAGGTGCTGCATCAATGTCAATACTTATCAAGATCTTCTATCCTCTTCACCACCAAAACTTTTGCTTCCTCCGGTGTCCCATTTAATTTGATGAAGATCTTACAGTTAGTTACCCAGGTTTGTTGAATCTTGCCTTGTTTTCTAAGTTGTCGTGCAATCCTTGCGATGTCAGCATTTTTCTTTGTCAAGTGTTCATTTATGAAAACATTTGTGCCTTTCAATTTGCGTCCTTGCTTCAGAAGTGCTATTTTCTTTTTTCGATTTGTAAACCTCATAATGACCGCTGGTGGTCTCTCGTTCTTCGTGGGCAGTGGGTGACACGCCTCGATGTGCTCCAGGTCCATCTCTATCCCCCTGTTCTGGAGGTAGGAAGCAACCTGTTGTTCCACCGACTGTGTCTCCTGGTCGCTGAGCTCCCCGCTGTCCATGGCCACCGCACGCGCATAGGAGCGCGGCCTGATCTTAATGCCGGTGATGACCACATCATTCATGCGGGAGTATTGTTCCAGCTCGTCCACTCTCCGCTCGAGATCCACAATACGCTGGTCTTTTTCCGCGTTCTGGAGGCGTAGTTGTTTCACCTCCTCCAGTAGCCCCAAGAGCTGATCCTGCTGCGCTCTAACCGCAGCAACATCGCCGCACAGGGAGTGAATAGAGAGCTTTATCTCCTCGAACTCCTCCGGTATCGGGCCTTTCCTCGATGGGGGCATTCTGATGATTTATACGCCAAGCATCCAGTATCCAGAGGTAGTACACTCCGTGTCTCAGCTCTATTTGCATGTGGCCGCCATCTTGCCGTTGGGATACGTTGGCTATAAAGATATCTCCTGTCATTCAGGCTATTTATTTTCATTTTGAAGGACAGCTTAGACAGATTCTTGCTCTTTTCATTGATTTTAATTTAACTGAATTGGAAGCTCTTAAAACAAATGCCATGTGATAAAAGGAATTAATATACTAGCTTCAACACAGAAAATACGTGTAAGTGTAGCCAAGTAATAGATTAAATACAATTTCACCAATTATGCATGAATACTAATCTATTTGTTTTCAGTGCACTGAAAAAAATAAATAAAATCTGTAAAATGTTCTGTAAAATATCGGCAGCTGCCAGAAATTTACTGCAAAAAACAAAAAAAAAAACATGGCCATGTTTCAGGCTTTACTGGATGTAATTTTGATGCCGGTATATTTTATGGTTCACTATCATTTATATTATTAAATTATATAAACTTGATATTCTAACCTTTAGGAACTTTAAAAGTCTGCTTTTCACTTTAGATTGTATTGTTAGACACCATAGTAACAGTAGAAGTGATTTGATTTGATTTGATTTGATTTGATTTGAGAAGACCACATAATGACAAATGAATCAAGACTGGCTCTTCCAGGAGCACAGATTAATATACATGAATAGACAGTACACAGTGTCAGTCACGCAATACAAAACACCATCAGAGTAACACATTTCAATGGAAAGGAGGAGGCGAGAACTGGCTTGACAATATAAATAATATTTTAATGTAAACGTAAACGAAAAGACACAAACACACACACAGGACGGACAGCTGCCCGTAAACGTTCTCTCTCTGTCGCACCACCGTCCACTGTCGGCCTTTATCCCTCTCAGAGGCTTGATTAGCCTGATAAGGGGCGGGTGTGTAAAATCATGACCCGGCCCCACCCTCCGCCCTGTCACAAGCACATTGCAATACAATGCAATAAGCGTAAATTAAAATACATAAAATATAACACAGAACCTCCTCCCCCTGGCAAACAAGCTTATCACATTATTCAATTTGACATCATCAGACATTTTGGACATGGTTGCTCCATCCAAGCTTAGGCAACCGATAGCTCACTCTCAGCCCTGGTTAGTGAAATCCAAGCCCTTAGGCAAGAATGCTGTTACACTCTAAAAGATGCTGGGTTAATAATGACCCAGTTTGGTCCAATAGAGATGAACACATTTTTTGGGGAAAAAAAAACCCCAACATGCTGGGTCAAATGTTTAACCCAAACCTGTTTGGTCAAAACAAACCATCGATGGGTCCAATAGGGACGAATTCAATGCAGATTTGTTTTGACCCAGCCATGCTGTTTTTTTGTTTTCGTTTTTATACTCAACTATTAAAAATGACCATACTGCTGGGTTAAAGTATACCCTAATGTAAAATAGAATTCTTGTTCATCGAAATCACTCTACCCCCCTCCCACACACACACACACACACACACACACACACACACACACACACACACACACACACACACACACACACAAAATAAGGGAGGCAGACTACAATACAAATAAAAATATAGAAATGTATTGTTTGTTTCAATAAACAAGTTACCAGTATGTTGAAATTCACACACTCGGGAGCACTTCTTGGGATAGTTAATATTGAAGGGGTAGAAAGCTTTGAAGAATCGGTATATATGGAAATTTTATGGCATCTGTTGCATCGTGCAGGTAATGAGCCACTGGCACCAACCTGGAAAAACAGAAATGACTGGGCATCAATGCATGAAGACTAAGTATAAACCATTAATACACATCTTTAGGAGCAGTACAATTAGTATGCGTTAAGTACTCATAACTTATTAGTGCTTCTTCTTAAGTATTTGATATTTTCTGTAACGCTTTACAATATGATTGTATTTGTTAACATTAGTTAACTACATTAGTTAGCAATGAACAATATTTTGAGTTTGTTCATTATTTTTTAAATAGTTCACCCCAAAAATTAAAATGTTCTCATAATTTATCCAGCGTATGTACATGAGTAGAGCGTGTACAGCGCTCTGCACATGGGTCAAGTGCAAGGAAAGTAGTGATACTGTATTTTCTTCTGAAGGCGACACACCAGGAGACACTCACTCTTTAATTTCCCTCATTCAATGCCTGGAAGAGATTAAGTCGTGGTTGGAGAAAACTGTCTTCAGCTTAATAGTGATAAGACAGAATGTATTTATGTTTGGTTCTTTTTCCTCCAGCAATGAGATTAGGAACAGATTCATTTCTATTTCGATTAATTGTCGACCATTAGGAGTGGGAATGACAAGGTAACTGGCGATAATATATTATGTCGAGATTCAGTTCACGATACAATATTATTGTGATAATTTATTTTTGGTGTATTGTGATTCAAAACTACAATATATTGTGATATTTCACTCAATGTTTCTCATTTGTCTTCATCAGACTTGAGAGAGAACTGTTTCTAAATGACCAAATACATTGTTAAATTTATATAAGAGTGCCATTTTACAAAATATGATCAGTTTTCCTAATATTTACATTTATTCATTTGGCAGATGCTTTTATCCAAAGTGACTTACAAAAGTGAATCATCTTAAGGAGACATTGGTACGAAAAGTGCCATAATACAAAGTTTCACTAGCATCAGAATAGCATTCAAAACAGATTTAAGAGCAACAAGAATTTTTTTTTTTTTTTTTTTTTTGGTGACTGGTTAAGTGCTCTTGGAAAAGTTGTGAAAAGCTCTTGGATGTTGTGTTCAACAGCAGGGTTGGCTGGAAAGACAAGGAGTTCTGTCTTGACTGGGTTGAGTTGCAGGTGGTGTTCCTTCATCCAGGCCGAGATGTCTGCCAGACAGGCAGCGATTCGAGCGGTCACTGTGGTGTCGTTGGGCTGAAAGATGTAGAGTTGCGTGTCGTCAGCATAGCAGTGGTAAGAGAAACCATGTGACTGAATGATGGGTCCCAGTGATGTTGTGTATATGGAGAAGAGAAGGGGCCAAGCACTGATCCCTGAGGTACCCCAGTAAGTAACTGAGGTGGCTTGGATACCTCACCTCTCCAGGCTACCTTGAAGGACCTATCTGAGAGATAGGAGGTCAGAAACACTTTTGTCATAACATCTAAGCCGGTGGCCCTTGGCTGTGTATTGTTGACAGAATTTGGCCCTTGGTGAAAACTAACTGGGGAACCCTGTATTAGATCCTCGCCAATTATAGAGACTTTTATATATATAGTCTTAAAAACTTTTTTTTTGGGGTGGGGGGCTTTTGAAGCTGAACAATGACAATGGTGTTAATTAGTTTTTTGAATGTAAGATGTATGTTGATTTTATGTTTCTTCATTATATTGGAAGCATTTTGGCTTCCCATATAATGTTCAAAAAGAGTTGTTTTTGAATGTGCTATATAAATAAAACAAATTATTGTATTGTATATTTGAAGGTGGTAAATTTGTTACAAAAGTGTCATTTTGATAGCCGCAGCATTGTTTGGATGGCCGTTTCAGCACCCGACATAATAGCAAGCTAAAACCTTCATCTCTATATTCATCCCTTTTAAAGCACTGCTGCACAAAATATTGACAAAAAAAATTATAATAAAAACCATGATAAACTAGGCTTAAGTGATGTTACAGTACTTGGTCAAAAAGTTATCGCTACAGCCATCAAAACATTTGGATTCATTTGGAGAGACTTTCCATAGCAGAGGATGGAGACACTTAAATACTTACGTTTTCAGGTCAGCGGTTTGGAAAACACACAGATTCTCTAAGGAGATGTCTCTTACCCAAGATTAGATGTGGCTATAAGGATTTCATGGAGGATAATCTGAGGCCATGCACTGCAAACATACGAGAAAGAACAAACATAAGCACAAGGCAAGCACGCACTCATGTTTATACTTTTATAGGAGCAGATATCCGCTTAGAGCAGTGTGGTCTGCTTTCTTGAGTGGTGCAATGATGTTTAGACATGTGGAATGGCCTCACAGTGAAATTGGAAACAGCAGGTTGACTTTTCTTTAGCTGAAATCGCTCTGTGCTGACCGAAATTCGAAACACTGCCCCAGTGGCCAAAGCGGTAAGTGTTATTGGGTGTATGGGCACATGTGAGGGGCACCAAAAGCAAGTTGTGAAGTGAGTTGTTTGCAGCTGTATAGACTGTAATACAGTAAAGAGTAATGTATGTACCTTCCAACCCAAACCTAAATCTAACCATTAGTGGAGTAAAAATGTAATCTTAGATGGAAAAATGCAACCTCCGAATCGCTGTGACTGATTGTGCGAATGGGACTTCTTCCTGCTGACGCAATGCACTTCCGGTCATGCCACAGGGGAAGGTAAACATGCCAGAATCTATGCAAAAATGTCTGATAGGATCCGCTTGTCAGTGAGTCGGCATAATATGGCCGATCCTAGGGTACCGGAACTTTTCGGAACAACATCCTGTGTGAACATGTTAAGATACGAGCACAACTGCAGGAACCACAAACTCACTCCTTCAAACTTAGACTGTGCCTTGTTAAACTGTTGCTATTTAATGGCCAAATTATTAATACTTAATAACATAATTACTGGTAAAACCTAGACATGCTTCTTCTTACTGAAACTTGGCAGGTGCCCAATGACTTTCTAAAATCTAACCTCCTTACACTGTCTGGATATATTCATTTTTCTAAACCGCAACCTATTTTTTTAACTGCACATTTATGTTTGGCTGCTAAAAGTTACTATTTATAGTTAAAGTAACCTCATAATGCCTGATTTTATGGACCGAAGAGTGGATGACAGTGCCATTGCCAACTCAACCACAAACAGAAATGTTCCTCCAAAATAAAAGCTTCTTCCAAAATTAGGCTTGATGGTTTAACCGGACTGCTTAGCAATGCCACATGCAAGTTAAGAAATTGTTACATAAATATGGTTCTGTGTAATAACAACAATAATTACACCTATAAATAATTTAAGTAATCTTTAGGGATATCTGAAGGCCAACAAGGCTAGTTTATTTCCTAATATCAAACATAATTCTAACTGAACATACAGTATATTAGACTGGAGGAAAGCATTGTCCATTATTTGGCAATAAGTCTGTAAACCCCTTTATGTACTTGCCCTCATAATTACAGTGCAGTGGCATAAGCATAGGTAAGACAATAGATGGTTCCTCATTTCTGTGGTAAGGGCAATGTAGCTAGTTTTTCTAAAAAAAAAAAAATAGAATTAAAAATAAATTAGAAGTAAAATGTTGATTTAAATTAAGTTTATAGCAGCTAAAAGTAAAAAGCAAACCTGTCTATACAAAGGTTTCCATAAACTTAAATGGTGAAACATTATTATTATCCAATCTAAACATGAAATGCAAATAAGTATTCATGTTGAAAATGCAATTATGTAAACCAGCTTCAAGCATGTATATGACTGTATACATCTGTCGCCACCGAAGACCGTATTTGATCCAGGGAAAGCCCTGCATACCGTAAATGTATTTAATTAAATCACAGTCTTTTTCAGCTGAATTGTGTTTTGGATTGTGCTGTGAGGATCTGTATAAAAGCACTTCATTTGATCCAATGTGGCAATGTCATGTTAAAAATATATATATATATATTATTTATTTATTTTAAGTTTTATTTGTATTATTATATCCCCTTTTCTCATCAATTTGTAATGCCCAATTCCCACGACATAGTATAGGTCCTCGTGGTGGTGCGGTTACTCGCCTCAATCCGGGTGGCAGAGGACAAGTCTCAGTTGCTTCTGAGACCGTCATTCTGCACATCTTAACACGTGGCTCGCTGTGCATGATACTGTTGAGACTCACAGCACGTGGAGGCTCATGATACTCTCTCACAACTTACCACATGCCCCATTGAGAGCGAGAACCACTAATTACAACCACAAGGAGGTCACCCCATGTGACTCTACCCTCACTAGCAACTGGGTCAATTTGGTCACTTAGGAGACCTGGCTAGTGTCACTCAGCATGCCCTGGATTCAAATCTTGACTCCAGGGGTGGTAGTTAGCGTCAATACTCACAGAGCTACTCAGGCCCCTGATTTGAAGTTTTATTAAATGCATATGATTAGATTCAAATTTGATGAGTACATTTTATTTTACTGTCAAATATGGAATACAGGAAAAAAAGTCAAATTAACATGGAATTTGGAAAAAAACAACACTATTTGATAGGATTTCATTGGGCCCTAGACTCGGGGAACAAATTATCATTGTAGCACTTTCAGAAATTTACTAGTTTCTAGTCTCACATGTTATTATTCTGATATTTCCTGTTTTAATGGCCTTTATTGTACTAATGCTCTCAATTAACATGAAATATAGGAAGATTAATGTCCCTATTCTATTTTGTGAGTGAATTAGTTAATAGATAGATAGATTAGTGTGTGCATGGTTGTTGTTAGTAAGGGTGTGTCCATCATTACCATATGCTCCAGTGCTGCCATCTGGAGATGCTGACAGATGATTGGACACACACACACACACACACACACACACACACACACACACTTTTACTAAGCTGTATCTATTTTACTAATAGATTTATATTGTTGATAAGAGTTGTAATTACAGACTAATCCTCCTGACCCACACGCTAACCCTAACCCTCAAAATAAACATTTAGCATATTTAGAATTACACAATTACCAAAAAAGATAAACACTTTTCAATCAGGGTTTTCCAAATGTTTCAAATGGACATTTTTGTCAGATTTGGTTAAGTTTTGCTCCCCATCTTTAGCTAAGTATAACTAGGATCATTCCAAACAGAAATATTAGCAAAGCTATGTCAATCATTTCATTGTCAGCATCTCATCAAAAGTTTTAGCATTACAGACTGAGATATATTTCCTGTAAAGTATGGTGAAGCATCAGTTTCAGTCTGAAGTGGATGTGAGGTTATGGAAGTGCGGATGTGTGTTCTGTGTCTGAACTGAAGCTCTGTTGTCTTTCAGTGCATAACGACGTGTCAGTCTTAACCCAGTGAGCCTTTATACTCGCATGAATCTCTCTCTTCTTACTGTATTTTTTTTTTTACTTTATCTGGCTCTCATTTTCTGATTTTTTTGCTCAAAACTGAATTGCTCTGTGGAGAAAGAATGATACACATGATATTTGGCTGACCTGTTAGAGGTCAAGGTCTTCTTCAGCAGCCAATGTTTATATATATATATATATATATATATATATATATATATATATATATATATATATATATATATATATATATATATATCTCACTCTATCTTCATGGTGGAATTCTGTAGTAAAATATGCAGCTGTAAGTGCTACACAGCCATGAACGGCATAAGGTTTAGCGAAATTTCCTGCGTTTACTTATACTCATTAGTTACCATTAGTTCTTATGGTGTTTAGGACAAATAGTATCTTACTTTATTCTTATTACCTTACTGTGAGTTGGCAGCCCAAGTTTCTGGAGGAAGTTTGAAGGTTTTGAACAGTACTGTATGTTTTCATTGCGCAATGAACTCTCTTATGTTAAGGGTTCATGTTATTTTCCCTGAGGTTCACTTATAATTTTAGAAAAGGTTTTTGCACAAAAAAACAGTCATAATACCTTTTTCCACCCTGACTCAGACCCTCTGTGTGAAATGCTTGGTTTTCTGTCCTGTCCACTTTAAAGACCCTGTGAAATCAATAGTGTTCTGCTGCTCTTATTCCATATCTTTAGCTTTAAGTTCACCTATGCTAGTGTACTACTAAACGTTGACCAAATTAGTTTCCAGAAAATATAAGAATTAAAATCTGCAGACCCTCTCTTCCAACTAAAAAGATTCAGAAAAATCAATGCATCATGTAGAGGCTGAGAAACCTCCAATAAAATGCTTTCTAGAATGAGAACATACCCTCCCGTTACATCTGTTCAATGCATCTGGCTGTGTTCAAACTGGCGCTGATAATGCCTTCGCAGGGCACTTCGATGAGATTACAATCCATGCTGTAGGGTTGTACCAAACTGATTTTCCAGTCAGAATCGCTTAAAATGTGAGTTCTGACTTGGCGTTATCACCTTTCGGTCATCTGTAGCTCTCGCAGTGAAGGGTAATTGACTTCGAAGGGAATAGGGCATAGGGATAATCGCATCTGAATGGGATGTGCCAACATGGGAGCTGAGGAAAGTTGCTGGAGTTTATTTATAATTTTTGTGCAGCCCCAGGTTTCTTGTTCAGCTCGAGTAACTGTTGTCTATTATTTATGCTCTGTGTATTATGATTCAAAAAATGGATATGATCTTTTACTTGCTTGTTTCTCATTCATCTGCATTGGACTTGCACAACAACTCCAGTCTCGTTGTAAGCAAAGACTGCAATGTGCTGTGTGCGTTTGTGGGCTGGATATGGATTACTGTTGTCAGTTAGATCATCGTTCAGTTCTAAAGTCTTTGGAAAAGTTGGCCGGTATTGAGATCACTTTTCAAGTTTCTCTAGTAAGCAGCTCTGACATTAGCAGTATGGTGGAAAGGGGTATGTGTGCGTGGCTGTAAACAAAAGCCAAATGGCTATTTTTAAAACTGGGACGAGTTGTTCGACATGTCCTGCTCCCACTTCCTGTTTCAGTTGGAAATTCTTCATAACACACAATCGAACAGCACTCGTTGAGGCACTTCACGGTGACTTTAACCCTCTGAGTCGACGGAGGTGCCGGCACAAGAACTTTTTTGTTGTGCTTTTGTAAAATACTTAAATAAAACGGGATGCACTTCCTGCTGCTTACATTTACATTTACATTTTTATGCATTTGGCAGACGCTTTTATCCAAAGAGACTTACAGTGCAATTATTACAGGGACAATCCCCCCGGAACAAAAGTTTTTAAATATCAGTTAAAAAAATTAACCGAAACTCAGCGTACAATTTGTTGAATAGAGTGTAATGAGACTTTTGCAATTAATATGGCGTATTAACTGAAATAAGCACAAATGTCGGGGCATGTCAAAACATCTTCAGGATCCAAAAAATGCCTCAGACTCCAGAGGGTTGAGACTTCAATAAATATGCCCACTATTTTACGATCGGCTAGCCTCTTTGAAGAGCAAGCACCCCCTCCGACAGTCGTGGAACTGTTTTTATCTCCAAGAGTTAAACAATGAAAATTTGTCCAGTCCAGGCAATCATTAATAGCTACATGTCCCAATTTATGTGAAGCTTGCAAACAAACTACAAGTGTTCCGACTGAAATAACAATTGAAAACTAAACAAAGTCGACATACTGTTGCTCCTGAGTACTTATATTATTAGACATACAAGATTTGGTGATATAATATGCAATATAAAGCAGAGAACAGTGAAAATAGTCCAGACTAATGCCAGCTGTGAATGTGAAGATTTAATAAATCAGTATCCAACTGTAATGGACGGTCGACCCGGGTGTTCACCTCTGTAGTGTGGCTTCTTCAATACCCATCCCGTGTAAGGAAAAATAAGGTATGTTCACAGAGTGTTGCCCTCTCGATCATTTCATCGTATAGCAATATTTTCTGAGAAATTATGTATTTCTTTGGTAACCATGTAATAAGAATGATCCACTCTGCGTTGGAGTTCTGATCATCGTTTATTTTGCGACAGAAATGGCTGACTATACTATTCCTTACATATCGAATAAGCACAGACAGATAAAACAGTAGTATTACATTTGTTACTCGCTAGTATTGCTGTTATGTCCAATATAGTTGGCACTGCTCCATCTTTCAGTTTCATTTTCTATGCAAAGTCTGAATCATTATAGTTCTCAAAAGAATCATTAGAGAAATGTACCGAAGGAAGGTTAGTCCTCATTCCTAATGTTGGGATCCTTCAGAAGGCGATGAAGAAATGTAGTTTTTCCAAATCCAGGAACACAACAGCTTCTGGGGACCTTATTGACATCTTAATTTTTGGTTAAAGCAAACTACTGTAACAATAGTACCACTTACAGAGTTTAAGTACCTCAGCTGCTCTATCAGTTCACCATGATGATTATGCATCATAAGGAGGCAGGGCTGATTTCAAAACAAGTCGTTTTTACAGGGGTGGAAGCAATCAATGCTCTTTTCAGACTGGAGGAAGTTATAAGTTCTGAAACTTGCGGTATGTTTTTGCAGTTCAGTGACCTCTTATGTCACATTTTTAATTCCTCCTTTTATTTTTTATTCCCCTTTAAAAAGATCAATGAAAAGTTGTTATGACTGCTTTAAGTTTTTTTTTTCACAAATTTCATCATCAGCAGAGTGCTCAAGCACTGAACGGGTACAGCCAAATTTTTCTAAACGCACATACTATGCACATACACCTGAAATTATTTGCACTAATGAGTGGGTCCACAAGGTGACAACACTCAAAGTGGAGCCATAACTACAAAGAAGCAGCGCTAGAAGATGTAAACGACAGGAGACAAATTTGGAATCAACAACAGTGGATATGCATGTCTAGAACGCCTGTGTTAGTAGGCCAGGAGATACCTGTATTTGTATAACTTGATTCTGAAGGAATACAAAAACATCTTCATGGGTCTAAACTCTTGAAGAGAAATAGTAGAGTATCTCGTAGCAGTCGTAGCGCACATGTGGCAACTACCTGCATATGCACACGCAGTCAAATTAAGTATACTTTGAATGGCTGCGTGTTCGACTGTATGCAAATTCTAAGCGTTCACATCAAAATCGAAGTATATTTTAGGCTTTAGCACATGCTATAACTGGAATAATGTGATTTGTGTGGATGACCTCATTTTAGTTCCACAGGCGCTTTCTCAACCTATTTATGCTCTGTGAATCACTCTGAGAAATGGCAAGAGAAAATGCTCATCAAATCCTGCATCAAAGGGTTTGATGAGATTATGCAGCATATGCCATGACATCGATTTTTAATATTAGATCTTTGCATTTCAAATTTTTAGAAATGTTTATATCACCAAGTGCTTTCCATTTTTTTGTGGAGTGAATTCAGTCTGTCTGAGTCATTAGTTACCAAAAGAGTCACCTTGTTTCATCCTTGCGAGTTTCACCTAAAGCATTGATCTGCTCCGCATTCAGTTGGAAAGATCATTTGAGCGCTGACTGCCTGATAGGGATAAAGATATTCGTAGACATGGAGAGAACCTGTTGGCCGGGGAACATCTGATTACAAAGAATGAAATCCCAGTCACCTTTTGAGGTGCTTATTTTTAAATTATCATTGTAACACACCAATGTCACCACATATTGATTTGTGGTAAACATGGCAGTCCAATTTTCAAGGTTTGAAGGGTAGCGTTTTCTTTTCTCTCTCATTTGTACACAAAGGCATCCAATTCATGTTCCCCTCCACCCAAAACCACAATAGCTCTCTATGCATGCCTGTAAAGGGATTTAGACTGGCAAGGAGGAGGCGAGAACCGGCAAGACAATTTAAATAATATTTTAATTATAAACTTAAAAAAAAGACACAAACACACACATGACGGTCAGCTGACCAGAAGCGGTCTCTCTCTCTCTTGTTGCACCACCTTCCGAAGTTGGCCTTTATCCCTCTCAGAGGTTTAATTAGCCTGATAAGGGACCTGGTGTGTATAATCACGACCCAGCCCCACCCTCTGCCTTGTCCTTCAACCAAAGAAAACCTTACAGTTCCTCTGGAGGGTGCCATCTACCCAAAGATGTTGTGAGTTGTGGGGCCTCAATCATTTTAGTATCTTTCAGACTTTCCAGAGAGGGCATTGATGTCTGATCTTTTTTTACTTGTCGATATGAACTTAAAAATTAATTTAATGCTTGTAGCTTCCTTTAGTCTGTACCATGTTGTTTAAATATTTTTATAAAATCCTTTTATTGTCACTCAACCATATACACAAGTGCAACAGTGTTATTAAGAGAAGTATAAAATGTGAGTCCAGTCTGAGGCTAATAAAGTGCAGTGCTGATATACAGTATGTATCATGAGCAATAAAGAGTTCAAAAGTCTGATTGCTTTGGGGAAGAAGCTGTCATGAAGTCTTCTGGTGCAGGTCCTGATGCGGCGATACAGCCTGCCTGATGATAGCAGTGAGAGCAGCCCATGGCTTCGGTGGCTGGAGTCTCTGACCATCCAAGCTTTTTTCACACACCGCCTGTTATTAGGGATGCACCGAAATGAAAATTCTGGGCCGAAACCGAAACCGAAAATCCAGGATGCACTTGGCCGAAAACCGAAACCGAAATTTTTACCTATTTAAAAAAAAAATGTTGTGTATAATTGTATTAATTTGATACTTTTTCATTAATTTCATGAATTTAACTAATCTGAATTGAAAAACTACAAACCAATAAAATAAATCACACTTTTATTGAAAGTAGCACAACAAAATTGGACAAAAAATATATTAAAACTATATTAAATATTATTCATCTTTCAGTTCTGTAAAAATTAAATTTTACAGATTTTATTAACAATTATCCAAATAATGTAAAGTTTTAGAAAACTATTATATGCACAACAACAGTCAAGTAATGAACTTAGCTAGCATCTTTCAAAAAGTTTAAATATGCAACAGTAATTTTAATTAAAACAACAGGCAGAACACAGAATGGCAGAGGGCCTCTATTCCACTGATCTATATATATAACTATAATATATAATTATATATATAGATCAGTGCTCTATTCTGTTTATGTAAACGTATGTACACTTTAAGTGAAAATGATTGTGCAAAACAGCAGTAATTGAACTAAATCCAACCTCAACTGTAAATGACAGATGTATCCTCAAGTGAAGAACAAGTGTAATGTAATTGCTATACACATCATATTGGACCGCTTTCTATTTAAGTACAAGTGACAGGTTTCTCTTCAAGAACAAAAGTTGCTAAACTTTCTGACAGTCTCTCCTGTCTGAAAGCTCATCAAGAACATGAGATGCTGCACTGAACAGTCTCTCACTCTCTGTGCTGGTGCTTGGGCAGATAAATACCTGTGCGCAATCCGCGCAAGCAAAGTAAAGCGGTCTTTGTTTATGCGACCATAGTCAAGGGGATTGTCGCTTCTGGCGTAGTTCAGATAAATACGTCTCAAGTTGTGGTGTAGCTGCGCTAGTTGTGACATTTTCCTGTAGAATCTCTTGCTGTATTCTGTATATATATATATATCTATATCTTGAAAGTTCTGCTGAATAAACACTGCAGATCGCAAATTTGATGTCCTTATCAAAAACTTTGAAGAATTTCCACACCGCTGACATGATCGCCTTTGTTTGGTAGCGCCGTTGTGGAATTATCTAACAGCTGTGATAAGGGCTACATCGATCCAGATTGAAATCTGAGCACTGAGGGGCGGGGCGAGGAGGTATATATTTTCGGCTCATATTTTCGGCCTTTTTTCTCTTTCGGCCGAAAACCGAAAGTGCCGAAAGTGCCATTTTCGGCAGAAAATTTTCGGCGGCGAAATTTCAGTGCATCCATACCTGTTATATATGTCCTGGAAGGAGGGAAGCTCACCTCCAATGATGTGTTTGGCAGTTCGCACCACCCTTTGCAGGGCTTTGCGTTTGAGGGCGGTGGTGTTGCCGCACCAGGCAGTGATGCAGCCAGTCAGGATGCTCTCTACAGTGCTGGTGTAGAACCGTGTGAGGATGTGGTGGTTCATTCCAAACTTACTCCGCCATCTTAGGAAGAAGATGCGCTGGTGAGCCTTCGTCACAACGGCCTCAGTATGGATGGACCATGTGAGTTCCTCAGTGTTGTGGACACTGAGGAACTTGAAGCTGCTGACTCTCTCCACAGGTGCACCATTAATGGTGATGGGGCTGTGTACTCTGTCTTTTCTCCTGAAGTCAACCACAAGCTCCTTTAGTCTTACTGATGTTGAGGGAGAGGTTGTGCTCCTGACACCAGCGTGTCAGAGTGTGCACCTCCTCTCTGTAGGCTCTTTCATCATTGTCAGTGATCAGACCTACCAATGTCGTATCATCAGCAAACTTAATGGTGGCATTGGAGATATGTGTTGCCACACAGTCATGTGTGTACAGCGAATACAAGAGTGGGCTAAGAACACAGCCCTGCAGGGCACCAGTGTTGAGGGTCATTGACAGTGCCCATTCGAACCACCTGACGTCTGCTTTACAGGAAGTCTGGGATCCTGCTACACAGCGAGCTGTTTAGGCCCAGAGCCCGGTTTTTCACATCAAGCTTGGAGGGCACTATGGTGTTGAATGCTAAGATGTAGTCTACAAACAGCATTCTCACATATATGTTCTTTTTTCCAGGTGGGAGAGAGCAGTGTGTAGTGTAGATGCAATGGCATCATCAGTGGAGCAGTTGTTACGGTATGCAAACTGCAGTGAGTCCAGTAAGGCAGGCAGCAAAGAACAGATGTAGTCTCTGATTAGTCTCTCAAAGCATTTGCTGATGATGGGGGTCAGAGCAACAGAACGCCAGTCATTTAAGCAAGTGATTTTGGATTGCTTTGGTACAGGCACAATAGTGGACTTTTTAAAGCATGTGGAGACTACAAGGAGAGGGAAAGTTGAAAATGTCCGTAAAAACACCAGCCAGTTGGTTCATGCACACTCTGATGACACAGACCGGAATGCTGTCTGGACCCACGGCTTTACAGATATTCACCCATCAGAAGGATTGTGTAACTTCCACTAAAGAGAGACGGAGAGCTCTCTCAGCAAGGGCGATGTTGTTTCCCTCGATAGGAGCATAAAAATTATTAAGCTCATCCGGGAGAGAGGAAGTGATGTTCACGGTGGAGTCCATGATGATATTAATTCCCTGCCACATGCTTCTAGTGTCGGTGGTGTTGAACTGTCCTTCAATCTTCTCCCTGTACTGGTGTTTAGCTGCTCTGATCCTCGCATTAAGTGCCACATGGACATCGCTATTAATCCTTGATTTCTGGTTAGGGTAGATCCGTATAGGTTTAGTTGGCACTACGTCATCTATGCACTTCCTGATGAAACACGTTACGCTCTCAGCGTATACCTCGACTGTATTGTATTTTTCAACAATGTCCAGTCTGCTCTGTATATCTCACTTCAGTGCTTTTTAAGAAACATTAATGTGATGTTCAGTGGGCAAGAGTTGAAATGTATCTCTTTATCTCTATCTCTTCTGCAGGCATTGGCATCTCATCGGGCTTACCTCCTCAGTGCACGAATCCCCACCAAGGTAAGGACATCTCTGTACTGTCAGTCAGTTCAAACTCTGTTGTATCTATATATTGAATTATATGTCCCAGAATGATGTGTATTGAATAAGTGATCATATTAACTTTTGAAGCCATTTAGAACAGAAAGATCTGTTTTTATAGAAAACAATATTATAGAATATTGTTGAAAGGCTGAAAAATATAAATGTATTTAGTTGTATCAGCCAGTCCTACTCCATGTTAAAGTAACCGTTATAGCTGAAGTAACTTTCTCCCGAAGGATTTCAGAGGATAGAAGTGTCAGTTAGGCTTGCTAGGACTGATCTTGGAAGCCCTGCTGCCCTCTCTATGGCCACAGCTATTGTGGTGTAGGATCAGTTTGTGTGTTGCAAGGTCAGCTGATCAGGTTGTGACATGATCAATGCTTCATATTAACAGTAAATTTACCAGTTAGATTACTCAACAGCCTAAGTGAATCACCTTGGGCAGTGAATACAATGACTCTGTAATGTCTCTCCTCAGACTGGCAGTGCATCATTGAATGTGTTGGGAAAAGCTGGTATGGTCTTTTGTTACACTATTTGAGAGTTCTGGGCCTGTGGTATCATATTAGATTACATACAATGTCACAGAATCAAAATTTCAGTAGTTAATTCAAATAACTTAAATTTCTCAATTCTCTATACCAAATTCAAAATTATACCAAAGCAAAAAGGCTATTGAATGCATCCTTTGATATAAAAAGTTAAATATTAATATTATCAAATTAAATTCTAACATGGTGTGTAGCCTTAAAGTATTTCCCAGTAGTAAACACAGTCTGTCTGAAGAAGAAAGAAATGTCCACGAGCACATTTGGTACTCAAACAATTCCACATGTGCTCCAGATCAGGGATAGGAAGTTGAAAAACAAATAGTGGAAACAAAAAATCCACATCTAGGCTCTCTTGTGGGGTTTTAAGTTAAAAAGCCTTTATTGTGAGGGCTATATATTATAAAAGGAATGTCCATCTTTTATAAAAAAAATAGTACACAAGTTGTAAAGAATATTTCTGTCATTCAAAATATTGGAGACTGCCTTATGAATGTGGAATCCTTCTATGGCAATATTGTCCATGATGAAGGCCTTGACGCAATAAGACATTATTTAAGATCGGATGATTCTTTACCTCCCAGTGATTTTATTGTGCATCTAAAGGAGTGGACTCTAAAATATAATGTCTTTAAGTTCCAGGACCAATCATATAGACAAGAAAAAGGAACCGCAATGGGGCCATGTTTTTCTCTGAACTATGCCAATTTGTTTTTAGGATTTTGGGAAGAAATATTTGTATATTCTGCTTCAAATTAATTCAGAGAGAAGATTGTTTGGTGGGGTCTTTACATATATCATTTTGGTTTATTTTTGGGGTGACAGAGTTTTTGGAGTTCCATGGCTATGTTAATTCAACTAATGAAAATTTTAAATTCAACTTGGAATATGAAAATTTTAAATTCAACTTGGAATATGACAAGGCCAAAATAATTTTTTGGGATTTGACTATCTCAAAAGAGTCAAAGGTTGGAACGCACCTCTATTTACAGAAAAGAAGCTGATCGTAATACCATTTTACACGCAGACAATTTTCATTAATTCAGTGAGTATTGAAATTTGAAATATGACTCTAATAAGCAAGTTTTAATTTAAATGCTGTATGATATAAACATGATATATAATATGATATAAAAATAATATGAATGTTTAGATTATATTTTAACTACTGTTTATGCTGCCTCATTATCATCAACAAAGCTTGTGCTTGCAAATATGGGTTCAGGTGTAAATGAGTAAAATGCACTTTAAATATGCCAGTATTAGATAATCAGCATGTTATAATGATTTCTGAAGGATCATGTGACACTGAAGACTGTAGTAATGATGCTGAAAATTCAGCTTTGATCACAAATTGCATTTTACAATATATTCAAATAGAAAACCGTTCTTTCAAATGGTAAAAATAGTTCAAAATATCACTGTTTTTACTGTATTTTGGATGAAATGAATGCAGTCTTGGTGAGCAGAAGAGACTTCTTTTAAACGGTAGTGTAGGTCTAAAATTAAGTAAAGTCTTTATTTAAAGAAAATGTAAAGTCTGATTACTTTTAACTTAAAATTTGATTTGGATCATTTAGTCTCCTCACATTCATTCTCTATCCCTCATTGATAGGCCCAGGGGAGGGTCTTTGTGTCTTCAGGTGTGAATTACAATCCATATTCATGATAGTTCACGCCTCCTCGCATATGACCTTTCTAACACTAAAAGTGTCTTACAAAAGTTAAATTACTATATTGTTTTGTATGAATGAGTGATCAGGATGGTTTTCACATCATTCTGTAGCAAACACTCTAGGCTACAAGATCCAGTTCTCAAAAGGCTTGTGGACAGCCTTTGTATGTGTCATATGGCCTTATTTCAATGACTTAACAGTTTGTTTTTTTCAAAAACCATGCATAAACTTTATTTTCTCAAAAATACAAACATGTACACACATGTTGCTCAAATATTATTGTAGCCCAGTTTGTCCTGAATACAGTGTTATAAGACTTTAGCCATTAATGTATTTTTAAGCAACTGAAAAATGCACAAATGTCAAAGCATGTCAAAACTTCTCCAATGCCCAAAACACCATCAGACCCCAGAGATTAAGACATGATATGTGATTCTGATGAAGACTTTGATATAAAATCAACTGATATGAAACCGCTTTTTTGTAAAAGGGGGTACCAGTCGTCAGTACTTACAGAAGCATATTCCAAAGCTCGATCGCTTAAGAGGGATGAACTACTTGACAGAAAACAAAACATCAACAGGTACAAAAAAAGGATAAACTGTGAGAAGTTACCTTCCAACTCCAAAACGAGAGATGTGGTTAAGACAACCAAAAGGAAATTTTAGCTATGGTAATTGCAATTATTGTAATAATATGATGAGAAGCAATTTGTTTGAGGACACAAGGCATAATAAGACTTACAACATATAGAACTTTATCAATTGCAACTCTACTCATATGGTTTACAGATTGGAATGCCCATGCAGATGTTTTTATATAGGTCTTACCGAGAGGAAGTTGAGGGACAGAGTGGCAGAACATAGGTTTGCAGTACGTACTGGCAATAAGAACTACCCAATGGCTAAATATTACATCCAAGCCAAACATGGAAATGACAGCTCTCTGAAAGTCCTGGGTATAGAAGAGTTATCACGTGACATTCGGAATGGAGATAGATTGAAAAGATTAAAACGGCAAGAGACTTACTGAATCCATACATTAAAAGCTCTGTCACATCCTGGACTTAATGAGGACATAGATTTATTTCCTTTCTTATGACTATGAGAACATTAATCTCGCTTGATTCCACTTCGAAAAACATGGATTGAGATAGTGTCTTGCTAAATCTGATGCCTGTTTTCCTTGATCATGTTCTGTAAATGTTATAGTATGGTAATGTACAAAAGTGTTGGTTTATATGAAATGTTTTTTCTGACTGTGTACATATATAAATTTATTTTGTATATTGCTTCAATGTTGTTTTGCTTGAAAGTTGATGTTGGTGTCATACAACTTTAGGCCTTAAGTGGCCAGTATGCATAGAGCACAATGGGAAATCTTTTAAGTCACTTCCTGTGTCTTTCATTTTGTGATACCCTGATGAATGCCTGTTTGGGCCGATATGCATCGGTGGGATTTTTGTTTCCACTATGTGTTTTTCACAATCTGTCAGACTTTGATAGCATGCACGCAAAAAACAATACCATTCGAAAGCAATGCCTTGTTGGTCAGATTCCAGAATCAAACGATTCCGATGAGCCGGTCCTTTTGAATCTACAGAACAAAACACACTGTGACCAGTTAGTCCGATTCCTGAACAAATTACTCGGATGAGCCTGTTCTTTTGAATCTAAAGTGTGAAACACTGTGTGACCAGTGTGGTCACTCATAATTACTCTTTATGTGTGTGTTCTTTGGAATTTATAGCAAGGAACTCGCAGCATGACCAGTGCAGTCTAATATCTGAATATATGACACTTATGAGCCTGTTGTTTTGAATCTATCAAAATCCACAAAAGATGTATATTTTATATATATACTGTGTGATATACACTCACCTAAAGGATTATTAGGAACACCATACTAATACTGTGTTTGACCCCCTTTCGCCTTCAGAACTGCCTTAATTCTACATGGCATTGATTCAACAAGGTGCTGAAAGCATTCTTTAGAAATGTTGGCCCATATTGATAGGATAGCATCTTGCAGTTGATGGAGATTTGTGGGATGCACATCCAGGGCACAAAGCTCCCGTTCCACCACATCCCAAAGATGCTCTATTGGGTTGAGATCTGGTGACTGTGGGGGCCATTTTAGTACAGTGAACTCATTGTCATGTTCAAGAAACCAATTTGAAATGATTCGAGCTTTGTGACATGGTGCATTATCCTGCTGGAAGTAGCCATCAGAGGATGGATACATGGTGGCCTTAAAGGGATGGACATGGTCAGAAACAATGCTCAGGTAGGCCGTGGCATTTAAGCGATGCCCAATTGGCACTAAGGGGCCTAAAGTGTGCCAAGAAAACATCCCCACACCATTACACCACCACCACCAGCCTGCACAGTGGTAACAAGGCATGATGGATCCATGTTCTCATTCTGTTTATGCCAAATTCTGACTCTACCATCTGAATGTCTCAACAGAAATCGAGACTCATCAGACCAGGCAACATTTTTCCAGTCTTCAACTGTCCAATTTTGGTGAGCTCTTGCAAATTGTAGCCTCTTTTTCCTATTTGTAGTGGAGATGAGTGGTACCCGGTGGGGTCTTCTGCTGTTGTAGCCCATCCGCCTCAAGGTTGTGCGTGTTGTGGCTTCACAAATGCTTTGCTGCATACCTCGGTTGTAGCGAGTGGTTATTTCAGGCAAAGTTGCTCTTCTATCAGCTTGAATCAGTCGGCCCATTCTCCTCTGACCTCTAGCATCAACAAGGCATTTTAAGCCCACAGGACTGCCGCATACTGGATGTTTTTCCTTTTCACACCATTCTTTGTAAACCCTAGAAATGGTTGTGCGTGAAAATCCCAGTAACTGAGCAGATTGTGAAATACTCAGACCGGCCCGTCTGGCACCAACAACCATGCCACGCTCAAAATTGCTTAAATCACCTTTCTTTCCCATTCTGACATTCCGTTTGGAGTTCAGGAGATTGTCTTGACCAGGACCACACCCCTAAATGCATTGAAGCAACTGCCATGTGATTGGTTGATTAGATAATTGCATTAATGAGAAATTGAACAGGTGTTAATAATAATCCTTTAGGTGAGTGTGTGTATATATGTATATGTATGTGTATATATATATATATATATATATATACAGGTGAAACTCGAAAAATTAGAATATCGTGCAAAAGTTCATTAATTTCAGTAATTCAACTTAAAAGGTGAAACTAATATATTATATAGACTCATTACAAGCAAAGTAAGATATTTCAAGCCTTTATTTGATATAATTTTGATGATTATGGCTTACAGCTTATGAAAACCCAAAATTCAGAATCTCAGAAAATTAGAATATTACATGAAATAAAAAAAAAGGATTTTAAATACAGAAATGTCGGCCCTCTTGAAAAGTATGAGTTTGATCATTCTACCATGGTTCAGGGATTTTTTCTTGTATTTCTTTAATCAAAGGGGGGCGACGCTATCATGAGTGCTAGAGAAGACTGTATAAATGTTTTTTGTTATTTCATCAAGTTCTTCTAGGCTTTGGGGCTTACTAAGTCTATGAGATCTGGAAGATTACTAGTGAAGCTATCTTTAGTGGTCAAAAAATAGTTCTACCTGAAAGATAGCATGGTGTAGATTGAGTAACATTAGTTGATCGCAGCATACGAGTGATGAGGTAATGATCTCCGATGTCATCCCATCCATATAACAGAATTAAATCTAGTGTATGAGTATGGTGATGAATTGGTCCTGTAACATTTTGTCTGACTCAAAGAGAGTTGAGAATATCGATAAATCCCAATGTGTTATTTTCATTATCTATGTGAATGTTGAAGTCACCAACAATTAAAGCTCTATCTACAGTAACTATTAGATCTGATAAAAAATAGCAAATTCACTAAGGAAATCAGAATAAGGCTGGGTGATCTATACACTGTAGCAAGGGTAAAAGAAGACTTCGTTTTTATTTTATATCTGACAGTGTCACATTAATCATTATTAGTTCAAAAGACTTACAATTATATCCTGTCCTCTGAGTAACACCAAAAACTTAATTGTAAATTGTTGCAGCACCACCACCTCCTTGAACCTTCAGACGAGGCTCATTTTTATAACAATAGACTGGGGGAGTAGATGCATGTAAACTAATATATTCAACCGATTTAATCCAGGTTTCAGTCAAACAGGGCGCATCCAAACTATGATCTGTTATCATTTCATTTACAGTTAGTGCTTTGTTAGAAAGAGATCTGATGTTCAGTAGCCCCACCTTCATGTGATGTTTATCTTAAAAAATTTTTTACCTTAATAAAAATGTTTCTAAATAATTTAGTGAGAGTTTGTGTTGGTATTTCAGGGATCAGACACAGTCTCTATGTGAAATCTAGGTGATACAGTCTCTGTGTTGTAGTTTATGTTACCTGTGTGATGTCTCAAATCAGCTAGCAGACGTTCGGATTAGCCAGTTTGTCTGCTTCCTGACTTGGGCCCCAGTTAGTCAAAAACTATCATTATGAAGACTTTGAGCCAAATCACAAGAGATAAGAGCAGAACCTTCACATTGGGATATTGTACTAAAACACTCTTAACAGTGTTTCCTGCATTACTATTCAAGAGCACCACAGCTTCGCACCTAAATCTACAGTGTGAAACACAAGGAGCAACTCTCACATGACTCTTATGGGTCAGTTCTTTTGTATCTACGACGTAACAAACAGCGTGACCTGTGCAGCTTGACTCTTGTCAGCTGGTTCTTTTTATTGATTGAAAAACTTACTGTCATGCAATCATTCATTTTTTCTGGCTCAAAATGTACTAATAATTGTTTCTGTGTTAGATGTACTTAAAGACCCCCTCCAGTGAAAAGTTTTTAACCTTGTTTACATTTCCATATTGTGTTTCTTATATGCTAGAAGACATGATTGAAATCAGCAGCCAATGCCATGGCTGAGCATTTTCACCTTGGAACCAAAGACAGTTTGAAAAACATGGATTCAGACAGCCAGGGTTTCATACATCACAAACCTAAGGAACCAATCCCATCAACTTGTGGGGTGGGGTTTTCCATATCAATAGCATACACTACGGAGAAGCAAGGAGTATCAGGAGAAGCCAGGTGTAGCTACATATCAGTATTTTGCAAGACATGTTCTGTTTTTGGATGCAAAGTTGCGAAAGGACAAGTGGTGAGCCTTCATGTATTACCAAAGTATCTGAAAATTCAAGATAAATGGTTGCAGTATATTTGGAAAAATTGTAATGTCCCAGCAAATCTTCCAGTGAAAACTTGTGTTTGCAGTAGTCATTTTCCAGAGAACTGTTTTGAAAATGTTACCCAAAAACAGATGGAGTTTGCCGCTAAACTTGTATGCCCAACGCAGTTTCATCAATTTATCCTGGGGACACAGTGAGCCCGAGCTGCAGGTGAGCGGTGCAGGGGTGAGTGGAGATGGAGGAGGGGGCTCATTTGCCTATTCATAGATCCACGCATTCTAAATGAGGCAAATGTGTATAGTTTTATCTAAGCCATTTTAAGGCATGAAGGGATTATTTACATGGAAAAAAAAAAACTTTAAATATGTAATTCTGATTAACCAGTGACTCGAGTGGGACTTTAAATATACACATTATAAGGCAGATTCACTAAGAATGAATTGCGCCCCCCGAAAGCCCCCGTTTTTTACACGCACAAACTGCGCTCGTTTTGCGCCTGATTCACTAAAGCAGTGGTTCTCAAACCGATCCTGGAGGCCCCCCAGCACTACACATTTTGCATGCCGCCCTTTTCTGACACACCCAATATAAGTCTTTGTGTCTTCACTAACGAACTGATGAGTTGAATCAGGTGTGTTTGATTGAGGTGACATAAAAAATGTGTAGTGTTGAGGAGCCTCCAGGACAGGTTTGATAACAACTGTGCTAAAAGAATAATGCAGATCAGGCAATGGCGCAAATGCGGCCACAAAATCGCTGCTGTTACAGTGGTTTGCACATGCAATTCAGATCTTGCGGTCCGATTCTGAGTGCCATAAATCTGAGGATACCACTGTATTTTACCCACCTTACCGGGACTGAAAAGCATCAATTTGATCCAGAAACCTGTTTCATCTCTCAAACATGCAGAACGTGCACTTGACGACACTATGCATCTGGATATATGCCAGGTTATAATGCTCAACATCATTTGATGAGTATTTGATTAATTACTGCTGAAAATATTCTCAAACATCTCTTAAATAAAATGTATTTTACCACCTACTTTCATTTGGCACTAATGGCATGATGTAAATTTTGTGAACGAAGTGCAATCTTTAATGAGCCTAATTTACATAGAAAGAAATATTCATTTCAGCGCTGATTGTGGGCACTAAACTTGATTGCAGGTTGTTATTGAATAAGACGCAGGTATTTGCGCTGAAATACCATGTGCAAAAGTGCCACAACTTTTTTCGAGATCTGCCCCTATGAGTTTTGTTATATGTCCCTAGTGATATTTTGTAAAAATGAATGTAATTAAATAAGTTTTAATTTAAAAGTCTGAATGAATACCTTTTGCAAGAATCTATCCTGTTAAAATATGAAATGATTTCAAAGAATTAGAACTGAAATCATTAAAAAACTGACGATTTCAATCTCTATTCCGCAATGATTCTTGAATTAGCACACCTCGAACTCCAAAATTTCTCAATAGTAATTACCACATTGTGGTGACATTCATTCATATGTCATTTCTTAAATATGATAATTGAGACATGGCTTACATATGTCTCCAGAAGTAAGAAAACCATTCAGCTGTTCACAAGGTCTGAGTATTTGCGATCACGCCCACTCAAACACTTACGATCAACCTACTGAAGATTAGAGTGCTGCCTTGGTTATACATAACCTATAGTGCTCTGAGCAAGATCTTCCCCACCTATATCTGTGGTCACGAGCCTAGACTGCACTTTCTGTATTTACTTTCAATAGCGAGTCTTTCCTCTTATTAGACCAAGAGACTGTGATTCATGACCGCTCATACTAAGAATGAGATCTAGAATAGTGTAGTTTCCTCTTTTAGATTTTCTTGCCTTTGTGTATGAGCATCATTTGGTTTTAGCAGAGGGCTTAATGAGATCGTTGTGATAAGAACTGGTATCATAAAGCTAATTAAACAGACTAAATTAACTGAATTAATTGCCCTCTGTCTTTTTCTGCTTGTCTCCTTCAGTGATCACACCTGTGACGTGTCCTGTTTTTTGCATGTATAGCCTAAATCCAGTAGAGATTTAAGCAAGATAATTTAATTTTATCCACGCTGACTCATTTAACCTTTGTACTCAAAGTACTAGACAATGTGAGTGGTGCTTGTCCATGTAGAAGTCTGCATTACAAAGTTATACACAGGGTATTGTGGGCAGGGCTGGCAGGGTGTTGCTATGCGGTTGCTAAGTTGCTCTTGAGTTATTTATTTTTTTTACTGCGTTGCTGTGTTATTACTAGATGTTCTGAAAGGTTGCTACAATACGTGGTTGCTTAAAGGCCTTTTTTAGCAAAGTAATTGCGATAATCTTCTCCTCAAGAAACTGTCCTTTATGAGCATATGAAACTGTCCGTTAGTGGAAATTAAAAGAGAAATAATATAATTGTTCATAATCTGTTCCTCAGTTCCCACACCTACAGCTCTCATCTCTGTGTGTGTGTGTGTGTGTGTGTGTGTGTGTGTGTGTGTGTGTGTGTGTGTGTGTGTGTGTGTGTGTGTGTGTGTGTGTGTGTGTGTGTGTGTGTGTGTGTGTGTGTTCTGTTTAATTATTCACAGCTAATTTCCCTTCTTATCCTAATCAGATCCCATGATGATATGGTGTCACCCAGAGGGAAGTGACTGAATGGGTGTGTTTGTGTTTCTGTCTGTAGAACGTTTTAAAGGGCACTGTGCTTTCTCTCTCTCTCTCTCTCTCTGGCCATCTGGAGAGGTTGGCCAATGGTCTGGTGGGCCGACAGTAGGCTGATAGTAGGCAATTAAACGAATAAATCCTATTTAAAATGTGATATTATTTTTCAAATTTAATTAACATAAAAAGCTTAATTCCTAAATGTTTCAAGCACCTGCTTTGCCATCCCTTAAAGATGTTGGATCGAAGAGAGAAAAAGGGGCAGCTCATACTAAACACATCCTTGCACTAAAAAGCATGATGCAGGACCACAAATAGAGAAAACGCAGGTGTATCTAAAAGTTTTTAACAGTTTAAGTACTTTTTAATTTGCCGCTCCTGCAATAGATGTGGCATAGCGGTCAAAGGTGTCCATATAGCACATGTATAGTTGGGAAAACAACTGAAAAACAGCCCAAATAGATGCAAAACGGTCCCAAAAGGTGGTGAGTATGGAGGACCAAATCTGCCAATATAAAAAAAACAATATAAATAAATATATTTGTAAAACAAAATGTTTATTAAAAATACATTTACATAGACATGAATAAATATGTTTTAAAATGTAACATAAATGAGTATTTATACTTTTATTTCCTTATGTATGTATTTATACATTTATTTAATTACACATGTATTTATTTCCTAATTTATTTCCACATTTATTTAATTATACTTTTTTTTTTTTTTTGTATGGTATTTATGGGGAGTGTTTTCTACTTCAGGCATAGTAGTGCTTCAGAGTACAGGTTGGAGGTCACAGTGACAAAATTAAATGCGAGCCTACAGACTTGAAATATATCCACAGATGGTGTGGACATGAATTAAAAAATTTACAAATTCTGAACACTTAGTCAAATAGGGAATGAATGATCTCTGTTGAATGCATGACTTAGAGGTGGGTGATATGACCATCATGTTATATCACTATTTAAGTCATGTTATATCACTGTAACTGTATGTACTTTGGGAGACCATACCTGTACGGATTTCTAAAATATCTGGGATTCAGCTGAAAATCTTAGCAGACAATCTGAACAGAAACCGCAACTTGAGCAGATCTGATCACTTTTTAATGGAGTAAAAGCGGAGTATGCTCATGAAGTGATTCAGTAATAATAGTATTTAAAGCAAACATGCCATATGTTGGTGATAAAATCTTGTGTTTATTCATGGTTGACGCATATGAAAAGCCAAACAAGGCAGTTGCTTGGGGCAAGAGCTCAGCATCCATGGTCCTGTGTGTGTGTGTGTGTGTGTGTGTGTGTGTGTGTGTGTGTGTGTGTGTGTGTGTGTGTGTGTGTGTGTGTGTGTGTGAGAGTGGAGAGAGAGAGAGATGGAGAGAGATGGAGAGAGAGAGATGGAGAGAGATGGAGAGAGATGGAGAGAGGTGGAGAGAGGTGGAGAGAGGTGGAGAATGTGCGTTCACCTGCTGATGAACACCAGTGATAACTTGCGATGATTTAGATATAACATTTTTGAGTTGGATGACCTGAGTGCTACCAGAAAGAAACCAGGACAGTGAAGAATTAATGATCTCAGTGATTAAAGAAGACAGAAAAGGTAAACATGCTTTAACTAAATACGTTGGAAGCGGATCAAGTTGACAAGTGATTGGTTTATATTTCCGAATAATAGAGAATATCTCATCAACAGTTGGAATTTTTAAAGATAGAAAATGCAGAAAGAGGTGGATAGAAGGAAACCGAGTCTGACAACCATCATTATTTAAAAGTATTTGCTTGTGAATATTTTCAATTTTGGTATTAAAATAATCCATAAGTGTTACATATTGTATTAGAATACATATGTGATGGTAGAGACTCAGGTGAGTCGTATTGTTTACAATAGAAAAAAAAAGAGATCTAGTGTTCCCTTCACCTGTCCTAATTTGATTAGTCTAAAATTCCGATTTCACTTTAGAGATAGCATCCTTATAATGTTGCATATGATGAGCATACAATTCTTCATGAACTGCAAGACCAGTTTTGGCATACAAACACTCCAGCCGATGGCCTTTTAGTTTTAAGCTGGCATAATTCAGGAGTATACCAAGGAGCAGAGTGAGTAAAAGAATCAATCCAGGTTTTAAAGGGGCAAAAAAGATCTCAAAGTCCATCATTATAATAGGATACCAGGTCATTCACAGTCGATAAATCAACTTTGCTAGAGAAGGTGGCAAGTTCATCAGCGAAGACAGATATATCAATAGTCTTAATATTGCGAAATGTGATGGACATAAGTTTATCTTAAATACAGTAAGGTGGGCATTAAAAGACAGATGAACAAACCTGAGACAGTACAGTTATGAGGAGTTATACCAGAACAACAGATAAGGTCAAGAATGTGCCCTTTGGAGTGAGTGTTGGCATATTGCTGTATACCAAAACTATCTACACAAGATAAAAATTCCCTTGTACATATACTACTAGAATTATCAATGTGAAATGTTAAAATCACCCAACAAAATCACATTGGGAGACTTGGAGCATAAGAGGGTTAAAAACTCAGAAAAGTAATTAAAAAAGTTAGAATCGGTCTTGGGAGGGCAGTTTACATTGGCAAGGATAGTGGGAATTGACCCAATGATTTTAAGAGCAATGGATTCAAATGAAGCAAATATGGGCAGAGTTATATGGGATACTTTCCACTTCTCATTGTGAAGTATCGCAAGACCCCCTCCCCGACCAGAGACACAGGGTTTACAAACGTATACATATACCGGAGGAACGGACTGATTAAGATGAAAGAAATCATCAGGCTGCTGCCAAGTCTCAGTCAAACAGAGTAAGTTAAACTTGCTGGTGAGAAATCGGATGTTGAACAATCCAAAAGAGAGATTGTCTTTACTAGCATTGTTGCTAGCCAACCTGGCTAGGTTGGTTAGCATGCTATGGTCAGCAGTTAATGTAGATTTCTTTGCGTGACATGGATAAGATTACCAAAAGGACCGTATTGGGTTCGTATCGTCAGTGTTGTAGCTCTGTCTGGACCCACGGTGAATGTATTGCCTACAATGGTTTATACACAATATCCAGATGGAGATGTAAGGCTGGTGGAGGTTCAGAGAGGCAAGAGCGCAAGCGAAACTAGTCTGTCTCTGTATAACACAGAATCGACACCACTGTATAGTAAATAGAAGGATGATTCAGATGAATACAGTCTGTACAAACAGCTCATTAATTTTAATTCTTTCGCCGAACCCAGAGCCTCAGAGTGAAAGTTCAGAGTTAAGAAATCCAGGCAGAGTGGCAACCCCAGAAAGCACCAAACCTCCTTTTTCAGTGGAAAAATAGCCGTTCAAGCGAGGGTATTCCTCCCTATTTCACAGTAGTCGGTGTGCAAGAGTCATTCACTTTAGAAACCGCATGTCCTCTTCAATGTGGAAAATCCGGTAAGAGGTAAATGCCTTGAGTTTGTGTAATTAATCAGTCTGTTGTGTCTCAGCTGTGATGAGCCTTAATGTTGAAGTTGTTCCTTTAAAACAGTTTAAAGCTATTTCTTAGCTTTAGTTGTGTAGTAATACGAGTGATCATGTAGTGCTGCTGAATGTAAATGCTGACTGACGTGGATTCACTTCACGTCAACTGGCTCATATTACACACAAAAATTATCTTTTGCCGCCACCTGCTGGCTAACATATGTAATGTAAAACAAATACATGTAAGAGACACACATACAGTAGCTCTTATCACATGTGTGCTGCTCTTACACTTGAGTTTAGGACACAAGCGGTGTGATACACAGAGAGAAGTGTCTGAGTGCTGATGGTATCAGACCATCAGTGCTCATGGAACGTCTCTAGTCCAATCAGATTTGAGGGCCAAAACTATTGTGTGTGGGTGTGTGTGTGTGTGTGTGTGTGTGTGTGTGTGTGTGTGTATATATATAAAATCTCATGGTACTGAATGAGTACTATACTTATGTATTATGATACAGAGTTTAATAGTGCCTACCCAGCCTTCTTTGTTCCAGAAGTATTTTTCCCATTCGTTGGTTTCCATAGGAATTTCATAAAATTCTTCATGAACCAAACCAACCAGCTCTGAGGCGAATCACAACATCAACAATCAAGCAATGCCATTATTGAATTAAAAATAATGGAAAAATCAATTATCCTATGGAGAAAATGTATGTTATTTTTTCTTCCGGAACCAGACTGTTGTGCTCTATTTACATTGTACTTCATGGTACTTCAAGGAATACCATGAAACTACTATGGTACAACCATGGGAAACTATATGTTAGTGGAACGTTAGTGCTTGAAGAAATATGGAAGTAAATAGCAAGTAGAAATAGAAAGTATATAAGAAAAAAAAAATCATCAGATCACATTGTGTTTATTTGCATCAGAGCCACTAAAAATATTTTCAGTTGTCACAGCAGGTGTTTTTTTTGTGTGTATTCAGCAGATATGTTTGCAGAGTGGGCTGTCAGTCTTTTTCATGTCAGTGTTCAGCCCTTGAGTGACTGCATGTTGTGTGTATATGTATGTGTGTGCATTGTGGAGATGAATACCTTTATACTGATGGTGGATCTGGTGAAGAATGGCTCAAGGGAGCCAATCAGGCAGTGTATGTGGCACTACAGGGAAACTCGCACACACTCGCAGCTTTCAGAAACGTGTGGAGTGTTTGTGTTTGCAAATGTGTGTATGTGGTTTGCATGGGTGGGTGTGCTTGTAATATCTAGTTATTTGTCTGTGCAAAGATGTGTGAGTTTATTAACCATAAATGCCAGTAAAGTTAAACATTTATGAAAAAGATGTTTGTGCAGTTATTTATGGATTTTACTTTCCATTCAGCTATTGAAAACAGGTCTTTTTTGTATTTATTTGAAAACAGTTTTGTGCTGCTTGTAGGCTTACATTAGAATTGAGTCATATTTTCCCCTCTGTTTTGTCATAACACCACTATTTTAGGCTCACATTTTGGGTTTGAACTGGCAGAACTCAATAATGAATAAATGTGACGTCTCAGGTTATGATTTATTCATAGTGTTTCTCTGTTTTAGGTGGAGCAGACTTTCAATTATCTGGAGATTCAAGGTATCACATGTAACAAACCCACACAGGTAATAAATCATAGTTTCTGGAACTCTCAAACAGACTGAAAAATGTGTTGTGATATCAGTTGTTTTGCCCAAAAAAGGCAAAACGTAAAGGGCTGAACAATGGCCCAGAGTCAACAAAATAATGATGCAATCCTTAAAACAAATATATGACTTGTATATGACAAGTCATAAAAAAAAAAAAAATGGTTTTATTACATTTTAGTTTTATAATGAAATAAATTAATATGGTGGCATAATTATATTTTTGTCCACAAAGCGAATTTTAAACATTTAAGCATACACCTTCAGATCAAAAGATTTTTAAGATCATGAGAAACATTTCAGTCAAGTGTTTTAAAACTTTTGACATGTAGTGTGTGTATATTATATATATATGTGTATATAGCTGTCACTCGCTAAGTTTATTTTTTTTAATCGCAATTAATCACAGATTTTGACTGTAAATATACACATTTTCCTGACAAAATAAATGTATTTCCATCTTAGGAAAGAAAACAAAACAATATGTAACAATATAATGCTTTATTATAATTTTTCAAAACAAAGCCTTCCACAAGAAATGCACTAAAATGGCACCAATTCCAGTAACATTAAACGTTTTCCAAAGTCTAAGTGGGAGTTTGACTAACTGAAAGAACTAGTTTCCACATAGGTTGTATATTCATTGCAATGGGCATTAAATCAAGTAAAATTCTCATCCTCCACAATATTAATCAGCCGGCAGATTGTGGCTATCTGCATTCATGATTCGCATCAGACATCAACGCCAGCGCCGAGCGCCGCTTTGAACTCACCATGAAATGCGCTTCCAGACAAAAACATCTCATTCTACGTTTTGGTGATAGTAAGACTTCACTTGCTTCTGTGATAATTAAAATGTGCCTTTACAAGACCCATCTGGGCTTGTTTTGTACATAATGCTGTGCTAAGAGCTACTTTCTCCATAATTTTGTCACTGACAGGGAATTGCTGTCAGAGATTCTTTTATTTATTAAGATAACAACCTCTGTGGCTCTATCATAGAAGAGTATTAAGACAGTACCACCCATTGAATGTCAATGGGAATGCCGCATTATGCTATTTTATGCTAAGCTTGTAGGCTCATCTTGGTAGTCAGACTTTATTTGTTTACATATATATATTAGGGCTGTCAATTTAACACCTTCATTCAGTGCGATTACTTTTACAAAAAATAAGACGTTAAAAAAATGTACACAATTAATCGCATGCCCCTGGACCGTAATAAGGAAGATTCCTGAGAAATGCAAGCTTGTAGTACCACCTGTTTCCTCCAGAGGGCAGTAATTGAAATTTCAGCTGTATGAGCAATGCTCAGTTTATACAGTGAAGAAAACTTCCATCCAGCAGCACAACACAAACATGCGTTACGTTCTTGCGTTCAAAACACTTGGAGTGCAATTGCGAACTAAGGGATCACAAGTTGTGTTTAAAGATTGAGTATTAAACTATATTTAACTTGACACAGTGAGCTAGACATTTTATGTTTATGATGCAATGCACCCGAGAAGCTACACAAGCATGTCTGATGCAGATGTACATTGACGGGTCCTTAAACAAGCCCTCATAATTAATCTCCAACTGATTGACAGATTCACTTGTGTAATGGATTGCTGTGAACTGTATGCCAATGATTGACTTATGATCAATAATATGGTAGTAAACAATACATTGTAATCTAAAGCCGGTTTTTGTATTGTCTTATTAATGATTAAATCTTCTGCTACAAGAATGTAATGCATTTTAATTATCTGAATATCTTCTATTTTCTATATATATATATATATATATATATATATATATATATATATATATATATATATATATATATAATTTAAATATTTAAAGATAACTATGTATAATTATATATTGACATAAATGTGTATAATCTTTATATATTGAATTATTGTTATATGAGGGGCTTTCTCATCAAATATGTGAAAAATGTGATTAATCGCGATTAATTAATCAGGACACCATGTAATTAATTTGATTACAAATTTTAATTGATTGACAGCCCTAATAAATATATGTGTGTGTGTGTGTGTATATATGTATATGTATTTTCTCATCTTTTTTTGAGAGTATATTAGCATATACAGTAGATGGCCTCAATGCTACTGTAACACACATGGACTATAATAAAATATTGACTGTTACTGTTCTGAACACATTATGATTGATGGTTACTTTGGTTTTCTTACAGTATACTTGTTTGGTTCCCAGGTAGTGTGTTTTTTCCTAATTGCTTATGCCTCAAAAGTATAGAAAATGGCTATTGTTCCCCACAAACTTTGCTTTTGTGACCAGGACAGTGATATTTAGAAATTTACCTATTTTCCAGAACATTCCAGATAGATTCAGTGCTGAGTAAACTTGGAGTAACTTCTAGAACTTTCCAGTAATATAAATAGTAGTATTAATACAGGGGTCTTGGATACACCTCTGCATTTTTCTGAGATGGCATCAGGAGGCTGCAAGCATCCGGCAGACGCATTTTGCTATGTCTGCGGCCAATTTATCAAGACAAGAGCGAAAAGTACTCCGTGGAAGCATCTGCTAAGATGTGTGAGGCCTACAAGGCATATTTCGGCATGCCTGTCGGGGATCAAAACAAAACCTTGGCACCACATTTCACCTGCGAACACTGCAAAATAATCTCTGGAATGTAAGATGGACAATTGTTGCTCGGAATTTTGTTATAAAATGTGTTAATTTTTTAAATTAACGTTTTTAATTTGAAAATATTTTAAAATTTTCAATGTGATATGAAAAATGTTGCGAGAATCTCTTACACGTAAGTTACTGGTGAAATAAATTTATTTTTGTAGGATGGTACAGAAGGGAAAAGAGAGCCATGAACTACTCCCTTCTAAATCTTTTGTACTCATTTTTGTATTACTTTAGTATAAATTTTTTGTTGTTGTTTTTTCTGACTTTATGTGAACGAAAAGACACCCATTCGCCCGTTTTCTCATTGGAAATAGGTAAATCTCAAAATATCACTGTCCTGGTCACAAAAACAAAGTTTGTGGGGAATAATAGCCATTTTCTATACTTTTGTAGGCATAAGCAATTAGTAAATAACACTTACTACCCAGGAACACAAATTGTATGAAATGTTGTATAGTGTTGTATTGTTTCTGTGTGTGTTAGTTTGCAGTGGAATATGAGCGGGGTCAGATCTCTCTGAAGATGGCATCCACAGAGGAGGTGAATGAGGTGGTGGCTCACATAGGCAGCTGTTTCCAAAGAATCTACCCCGGCCTGCCGCCTCTGTGAGTGTACAAATAACACTAGATTGATGAATAAAATGAGTAGGGCTGGATATTTGGCACTGATTTCTGCTCTTGATTCGATTCAATTTCGAATGCCATATTTGAAAATATTGCAATGTCAAAAGGCCTGTTTCAATGAATACATGATAGCTTGAGTACATAACATGCATTGTGAAAAACTGTTATCAGTCATTATAAATGAATGACTAAAAAGTAAAAACCAAACACAAAATTAAGTGTTTAGTTAGTTAAGGGGTGTGATTTACACTTTAAAGTGGAGCGGTTCCATGCTCATGTCCTGAATTCATGTCATGGATTAGAATTAGGATTAGAATGTTATCTGAAGTTAACACCTAGTCTATACAGGGCTAACTTGTTCATAGTAGTGTGATTGAATTGGGACTCATCAGGCTCTTGTTGATTTCAAGTTCTGTCATCTCTGGGGAATTTGAATGCAAACAGAGAACATTAAAAGAGAACCAATTTTACACAGAAGGAAAATTAGCTTTGTCCATTCTTCTCACAGGTCCAGGCTATAAAGCCCTTGATTCTATTTTGCATTTGCCCTTATTAAACATTTACCATAGTTTTCATAGTTTTAAACTATGAAACATAAGACCATGGTAACCCCAGGTAAATCCAAGCATGGATTTTATACCATAGTTAGATGTAACATGATTTCTATAAAACCAACAATGGCATTTTTGTAATGAAAAACAATGCAGTATTTTATACATTTAATTGAGCTATTGATGTGATATTTATTATAGATATATTTTTGTCTAAAATACTATTAATACAGTGTTGCTATAGTAAATTCATGGTAATTTTTTTTAATGGGAAACGTCTCCCAACATCTGTCTGTTGCACGTCACAGTGTTTTCTCAGCATCAATGCTGTGTAGAATTGTGGACCGTATAAAGTGGTTTTAAACTAGTTTACTCACAGATTTACTGCACATTTGAGAGCTTCAGACCGGATCCACGTGGAAACACACTTGCTCTGCACTCACGCTCCTCTGTCCATTCTTTTGCTTTTTACGCGTTTGCCATTTGATAGTGCTTAACTGAAAATGGCAGCACATGTTATCGCACCAGTGCTATATAAAAATGTACTCGCACTGGCAGGGAAAAGTTTGCAAAATGCAACCATTTAGTCAAGTCTGGAGCGCTGCATTGTAACAGAGCCAAGACACTCATCATCACTGTTTATTGACTAATTCACAGTTATAAATGTGCAATGTTATTAATGACGATTGACAAGCGATCGCTAATGATCTAGGATACTTTTGATGAATGATGATCTACTTTTGATTAGTTACTGCTTATACACTATTTATTAGCTCATATTTATAAGCTTTATACTGTAGTGAATCTATTGTAATTATTCGTAGATAATGGAAGAGTGCATGTTTTGTTTCCCTTATGTGTTCATGTGAGATGAAACCACAGTAATTTCAAAGTAAGAGTCCCTGGCGTGTTTCAGACTTTTTTTAATGTAATACATTTTAAAAGTGCCATGTTTTGGACTCTTGCAGCCTCTATGTCTGTGCCCGTCAAAGTAAGGAAAGAGTAAAAAAAACAAATTTAACATTTCAGAAAATGATTTGAATTATTACACACCACATTAGTTATCGTTATCAGATGTGCAACATTACAGATGTGTCTACTGGTAGAGATTCTGCTATCTTGTTTATACCGTGGTATATAACGGTATATATTTTGCATGATTTAAAAAAAAATTGGACAAAAGCAAATTTGCAAACTGCATTCATGTGTGTTTTCAGTGTTCATGTCTTCATTGATTATAATTGGGAGTAATTTAGTTTTTACTAAATGTTGCACAAGTGTTATACAATGTGAAGCAGCTGTTTTTCCCACTAATAAATGATCATTTCCAGGCAACTTATCAATTTGTTATGAATATGGAATATGGAATACCTTTAATTTGAAACTTATTTAATTCACTGACATTACCAGATTGGTTCTGAAGTATATAAAAATGTTGGGGTTTGAATGTGCAGTAAAAATATCTATATTGTGAAATATACCGTCACCAGGATATAAAATGATTCATATTGTGATAACATTGTTGTCATACCTGTCCACGCCTATTTAGGAACATAGTATGGTCATTAACAAAGGGATTTTAATTCAAGAAGTAATGAGTAAATGAATTATGAATATGCTTCTGATATGAAGTAGTGTCATATTCAGTGCTTTCTTTATCACTGTGTCTGGTAGGAAGGTGATGAAGAGGTTGTCCATGGATCCTCCTGAGAGAATCAGTTGTCTGCAAACCCATTGGGAGAATCAGAGTGGATCTGAGACGGGGCCCTGTGGTAAATCTCTATCATGCTTTTTGTCTGGGATGTACAGTACACTATATGGCCAAAAGTATGTGGACACCCAAACACCACACCCATATGTCCTTGCTGAACATTTAAATTCAATCCATTGATGTTACAAGGCAGTGACCACATATTGCTGGTCATGTAGTGTATATCTGTTTGTATTTCTGCTTATGACTGATATTGACTTTGGATGATTCTTGATCTTTCCAGGGGGTTTCTCGCTGCAGTACAGGTGTGTGTGTGATTGGTTAGGCCTCCCCTTCCGAGAAGAGGTTCAGTGGGTCAGTACACACACTTCCACTTATTGATCTACTCTCTAATGTATTTGACTCAGGATTCTCTTTGGTCAACTCTCAGGAGGCCACTTTGTGCAGATAAACACCTTTCTGCTTTCAGCATTACCCATAAATCATATTGATTGGCATGAATGCCAAATAAACAAACTGTCAATAAACAAACTTGTACCATGACAAAGATATTTCAATTGAATTAAATATACCAAATCTTTTTACGAATGACAAATTAAAATATTTGTGCTCTGGATTAGTTTATTAATTGTGCAAATAGAAATATCTTCAGTACCACATTAACAAATTAAAATGATTTTTATTCCCACCAATCAGGATGTAGACACGATTTATCTTACACAGGACACAAGAGAACTGAACCTGCAGGACTTCAGTCATCTTGAGAACAGGTAAAGCATAAAGTATATATTTAATTTTTGACCGTCCAACATGTGGAATAAAATGATGGCTATTCTAAAAGTTATAACTTCTCATTTCATGGTTTTGAAACGCTACAGTATATGCAGCACTCCCATCTGAACTGACCGCAGCTGAAGTGATTTGATTAATAAGCAAGCATAAAAACAACACTTATAATTGAATTTCATGGCAACATTGACATCATTTGAAAGCTGTGACTTTTTCAAAAAGTGACTATTATCAAAAACAACAGAAAACCTAAATTGTAAAAAAAAAAAAAAGAAAAACATGTTTTTGACCAGTTTTCCAATTTTTCCTATAACGGACCATTGAGATTTCTGACTGATTTAGGTAGAGTGTGCCACATACATTTTCTTGTATAAAGACCCATTTGTGTGTGTGTGTGCAGGGATTTGGTGGCAATAATCGCGGTGTTGGAATACAACCAGTGGTTCAGCAAGCTCTCCACCAAGGATTTTAAACTGGTGAGTTAAACTCTCTAACCAAATTACAGATACGACACGTTTGCTGTCAGATAATGGCAACACATCATTCAAACTTCCCACAAATGTCTAATCACCATCCCAGATAAGTCTAATTTAATGTCTCTGCAATCACAGGGCCAAACAATGCTGTGGAACAATGATCTCCATTACAATGTGATGGATTTTCTGGTATCTTAATAATACCAGACAACATCAAAAAGCTTTACATCAGAACAATACATTTACAATAAGCTATTTACAAAAGAAAATCTGATTCGTTGTGGTATGTTTCTTGGCATACACTCTCTTTACTGAGATTAGGCACCTATGGCCAAAGTATTTTGTTAGTTAGTGGGTACAAGAGCAAAGCTGGGTTTCTTTTGTCTACAGGCACGGTTTCCATGGCAACTGTTAATGGCCTTTAGCCAAAAAAAAAAACGCTGTACTGAAATGGTTAAGAATGGTTCAGAGAAGGCAAAATATCTGGGGAGATAAGGGTAAGCACACATTTTAAGCTTCCGAAGGGTTTTTTTCTGGAGTGAATATGTTAAATACCGTGCTATACAGGGTTTGTGTACATTAAGAACTGTCACTGGGGTTTGCACACATTGATTTGTGCAGCTGATGAATCTCCATGAAAAGAGCCATCATCATTCACAGCAACCCCCATAAGAGCCATTCAGAGATACGACTGAACAAGAGTGAGAGCTTCTGAATCGGAGACACGTGCACTATAATTCATGCATCCTAAAGAGGGAAAGTGTACTGGATAAAAGAGAGAGAATTAAGAGAGCAAATTAGAATGAAAAATGCAGTAAATAGTTTTGGACAGGAGGAAAATTAAAAGGTGGCTTGAGAGACCGAGGAGAGCAATAGGGTAGGAGAAAGAGAGCTCAAAAATGTTTCGTTTGTCAGTTTAGTTAATAAGAAATATTCAGAACTCATGAATATTTGTAAACTTGTTACAGTTTTACCGGCAAACCTCTGTACTAAATACTTTGCCTATTTGAACAGTAAAACCGATATCCCCAGGAAATATTCGACTCATTAAAGCATCCACAACATTATCAGAAAACATATCCAAGCAGTTAGTGAGTCAATAACTTCACCAAACAAACAGAAAATAACTTCTGCCACTTAAACATCCTTCCTCGAATGCTGCTGGATGGGAACTTACCACAGTGATGTTATACTTCAGCTCCGCCCCAAACTTCCACCCAGAGACTGCAGCCCTAGCGCTTCTGCCCTAAAACTGATGGTGCTCTGGAGCTGCAGCTGGATTCTATTGGCCTTCTAAGGCAGCATCCTAATGATTCTGAAACCTCATACAGTAAGTGATTGATTTGGAACACTATACATAGGCAGCATCTATTTGCACCATGCAAATAGCACTCCTTACGGAAAGCACACAGGAGTCTCGACTCGCAATTGATTGCATTACATTTGTCGTGGGAGGAACAACACGATGCCCTAATAGAGTATAACAGTTTGGTCCGTTGCATTGTTTCCACATTGAAATTGATATTTAATGCAATTTATATACTTTTAAAGACAGACCTACCATGAGCTAGGAGGATGTTAATCAATGGACCATGTTATTTCAACTTAATAAAAACAAACTATTGTTTAATAGCGGAATTCCTGGTGAAGAAATGATTACCCATCATCCTGAGGGGGAAAATACACCAATCAGAATTGTGGCAAACAAATATGAGCAAAGAAGGCTGTGAAAAATGTCTTCATTGTTAATCCTTTTGATATTTCATTCAAAATATTCACAAAAAGCTATCCTCTAATGGATACCAAACATTTACAAACACAACACAAGTATTATGTTGTATTATTATTATTAATATATATATATATATGTACAGTACTGTGCAAAAGTCTTAGGCACATAAGATGCTTCACAAAAACAGTTATTTATATCTTTAGCTTCAGTGTGTCAATAGGAAATATAAATTTTAGACTCCCAAACATTTCTTTTGCAAATAAAAAAGATTAGAATAGAAGAACAGGGAGCCCTGCAACAGATATCATGGCCCCCACAGAGCCCCCCCACTGAACATCGTGTGAGTCTAAGATTACATAAAGAGACAGAATCAATTGAGACAGCCTAAACAGATAGAAGAACTGTGGCAAATTCTCCAAAAGCTTGGAACATCCTGTCTGCCAACAACCAAGAAAAACTGTGTCCAGGTGTACCTAGGAGAATGGTGGTCACACCGAATGCTGATTTAGCTTTATTATGTTTACTGGACTTTGTATGACATTAATTGATAAATGAAAACTATATATTTCATTATTTTTGAAGACATCCTCACTATGCAATATTTTTCACAAGTGCCTAAAACTTTTGCACAATACTGTGTGTGTACATGCGTACATGTGTGCGTGTGTGTGTGTGTGTGTGTGTGTGTGTGTGTGTGTGTGTGTGTGTGTGTGTGTGTGTGTGTGTGTGTGTATATATATATATATATATATATATATATATATATATAATAATAATAATACAGAAATTTTAAATCCATTACATTGTTTAGGCACATATGTTAAGCATTAAAAAGACTTTAGATTGCAATATATTTTTTATTTACATTATTGAACATAAGTCTATCATTTGGCCTACCGTTCACAGCAATCCTTTTTGCAGTTGAATTCATCAATCAGTCTGAGATGTATTATAAGGGCTTGTCTATTTACTCCTGCATCAGACGGACACTTTTGTTGCGTCTCAATTGTGTTGCATCATAAACATACAGTTTTTAGGTTGCTGTGTCAAGTTTAATGAAGTTTCAAACTTAGAAAAACACGTCTTGAGATCCATACCTTCAGATTTGTGCACCATTGAGCTGTGTTTGTACGCAAGAATGCAGCGTTGTAGACGAGACCACCTCATCCGAGTCCAAATTCAGTCCGAGACCAGAGTAGGTTGAGTTCGAGTCAAGACCAAGACAAGAAGAGGGTTGAGTACGAGTCAAGACCAAGACCAGAAGAGGGTTGAATACGAGTCAAGACCAAGACCAGAAGAGGGCTGAGTACGAGTCGAGACCAAGACCAGAAGAGGGTTGAGTACGAGTCGAGACCAAGACCAGAAGAGGGTTGAGTACGAGTCGAGACCAAGACCAGAAGAGGGTAGAGTACGAGTCGAGACCAAGACCAGAAGAGGGTTGAGTACGAGTCGAGACCAAGACCAGAAGAGGGCTGAGTACGAGTCGAGACCAAGACCAGAAGAGGGCTGAGTACGAGTCGAGACCAAGACCAGAAGAGGGTTGAGTACGAGTCGAGACCAAGACCAGAAGAGGGTTGAGTACGAGTCGAGACCAAGACCAGAAGAGGGCTGAGTACGAGTCGAGACCAAGACCAGAAGAGGGTTGAGTACGAGTCGAGACCAAGACCAGAAGAGAGTTGAGTACGAGTCGAGACCAAGACCAGAAGAGGGTCGAGTACGAGTCGAGACCAAGACCAGAAGAGGGTCGAGTACGAGTCGAGACCAAGACCAGAAGAGGGTCGAGTACGAGTCGAGACCAAGACCAGAAGAGGGTCGAGTACGAGTCGAGACCAAGACCAGAAGAGGGTCGAGTACGAGTCGAGACCAAGACCAGAAGAGGGTCGAGTACGAGTCGAGACCAAGACCAGAAGAGGGTCGAGTACGAGTCGAGACCAAGACCAGAAGAGGGTCGAGTACGAGTCGAGACCAAGATCAGAAGAGGGTCGAGTACGAGTCAAGATCAAGACCAGAAGAGGGTTGAGTACGAGTCAAGATCAAGACCAGAAGAGGGTTGAGTACGAGTCGAGACCAAGACCAGAAGAGGGTTGAGTACGAGTCGAGACCAAGACCAAGACTGGAGAGGGCCAAATCCGAATAGAGACCGAGACCAGTAAAGGCCGAGTCAAAGACGAGAGTTTGAAATGTATTAAATAGTTGAAAGAACTATAGGCGCATAGATCAAATAAACCTAATTTATTATTTTAATATTTAACAATTCGGTTTTACAAAATACAGTATTACTGTACAATGACTTAAAGAGATGCCTGTTTTAGATAGTTTCATCTGGAAAGCATCTAACATTTGCTAAACATCCTAAAAAGATCAGATTTGCAATCATTGTAAATAATAAATGTCTCATTTGCGGATTGTCTTATTGAAATCCATCTTATAGATGTATTGCAGATGAGCAAGCAAAGACATCTTCCAGATGTAAACGCACACATCAAATAGGCGTCTGGGGGTTGTACGCGTGCAACAAAAGAGTATTACACAGGCATCTAGAGACATATTTTAACAGTTAATGTTCTTTTTAACTTCACAAAAGAACTTTAAAAAATAGTGGACATGCTGCACAAGATGCCAAAAACACAGCGTGACATAATGCAATGCTCAAATACAACGGTTTAGCATGTTTACATAGAAAAACAGCATGGGTGGACGCAACAACACATTTGGTGTGAACAACTTCTTATTAACAAACACAACACCAATGGAAGTTTCTCAAAGTTACCTCTCAAATTATCCACATTATTCAACGAACAAATCGGACTGAATAGCCAAACGATTCAGACCTTTTTGCTAACCTTTTTGGTCAATTTGATGAAAAGAACTGAATCAACAGAATGATTTATTTGGGAACTGGGCATCTGATTATTTCTGATTCTACTCAGCAGATTTAAATGTGGGACATGACATCAAGATCTCTAATATTATGTTAACTTCTCTGACATGCATATGTTGTGTCTTGCACTAGCCTTAACATGCCATCCGTAGCATCCATCGTTGATTCTGTCTGATCAAAAATACACAATAAGAATTATTTACAGCAAGCAGGCTCGTATCAGCCTTTGCTCTTGGTTGGCAGACAGTTTTTGAGGAATAATTCATACCATTACCTCAGCAGTAAACTCTGATGATGTATGTGCCAGACGGGATTCTAGACATCAGAACTGGGTCAGAGCTCTAAGATTTTTAACTTTTAATCCAGTCCCAATTTGGTTTGTTCTCTTGACTCTCCTGTCTTTCACTTACTCATGTTATCTTTAAGCAATAATCAAAATAACAGGTGAATGAAGTCCCCTTAAATGAGTTAAGATAAATGTTTGTAAAATGTAAATAAGAGAAAGAGTTCACAATAGAGTAAACTCAGCAGTGACCACATCAGTCAACACAACCAAAGCCAGGGGTCATCTTTGTTCTCAGACACAGACATCTGAAAATTTGCTATCAAGTTTACAGTGTCAATTTCCAATAATTCTCAGACCCAGAATATTGTTTTTTTTTTTTTTCATTTGTTTTCAAAATCAAAGTTTTGTGGCTTTTAGTCAATGTCTGTAAGCTTTGAGGCCATCATGTTCCTCTGAAAGTTGACAAAAATGTATCTATTCTATTATCTATTCAAGACTCAGGGGCAAATACAAGATTTTGTCCTATTAAGTGCTCTCTACACTGAGATTGTCTATCTTATTATAGATTTTGCATACATTGAACCTGCAATAGGTTGTAGCAAATAATGGGTTGTTGATGTTTCTTTGGTAGAGCCAATACTTAGTTTATTTCCTTTTACAACAACCAATTAGCTGGAATTTAATAATTTAGCTGTAATTATGAAGAACCAAACACAGCCATGTGCACTCACACAATGCACAATACTGACAGGTGTGCGCATGGCAAGAGAACCGAACCCGAAGCCATGTGCTCATGAAAGATGAGAAAAGGAGCATGAGTTTCTGGATCCCAACCCCCCCGTGGCTGGGAGCTCTGTAAGCTGCGGGCGAGCTGCATTGATGTGGGACCCCTCGGGGCTAGCTGCAGCAACGTGGGACACCTCCAGGTGATCTACAGTGGGCTCAAAAGTAGTCCGTCTCCTCCTCCACTTGCAGATGGTGGGATGAGCAATGGTGGGCTTGACCGCCTCCTGGCAGTCTGCAGCGGGCTTCTTCCTCCTATGGTGGTGTGAAGCCTTGTCTTGGGATTTGGAGTTCCACGTCTTAAACAGAAGTTCCACTACTGTGAGCCAGCAGAGGTGGTCAACCAAATCCCCAAAAAGGCCAAAAAAATTATAAAATAGCTCACTCCGCTCCTCAATGCTGTACGGTTGGTCTAGACCCATCAGGAAAGTTTAATACTGGTCTCACCATAGCACGACCAGTGGGGCTTGTGGACCAGTTCCTCTGCATAAATGCCGCCCATTCTGCAAGAGTTTTTCCTGGGTAGTGCCATGAAAGACCAGCTTCTTCTGGATGGGAGCTGGGTAGAGAAAAATGCCCATCTTGCCTCTGCTGGGTCCAAGTTTGGCCAGATTGTTATGTCACAGAATCTGATGGAGGACCCAAGTGCAGAGGCGATTTGTAAGAAGGGCTTTATTAAAAATAAAACATAGTACAAACAGAAGTTATCATGAGGGAAAGAAACAACAAATCTGGTCAATGCTCAAGCTTAAAGATAAACCAAGAGAAGACTGACTGAGATACAAGAACATACAGGAGCTACAAGCAACAACAAGGACTAAACAAGGGAGAGTGAAAAGCGAAACAAGAATGCGGAGTCGTGGAAGCACATGGCAGACAAACAAAGCCATGTACTAAATTACAAGACCAAAATGGCCATGAGTGCACATGGTGATGAAGAACCAAACACAGCCACGTGCACTCACACAAAACACAAGACTGACAGGAGAACCAAAGCCATGCGCTCACAAAAGATGAGACATTGAGGATGAGTGTCTGGATCCAGACCCAGACCCAAAACCGAACTAGACCGAAGAGTCAGGACCCAGACACTACACTCCGAACATAAAAACACAAAACATGGGCGTCAGGATCCAGTCACCAAACAATGGACATGACTGACCAAAGTGACAGGATCCTGACACGTATACCTGCTGTCAGGTGGTTTTGCCAGGCTGTCATGTAAACTGAAGGCTATTATTTGGTATGTCCCACCCTAACTTCCTGTTTCAATAGGAAAAATGTCAACACAGGAAAGAAATCTGCACTTTTCAAACCATTTCATGGGCTCTTAAAATGCTTAAAGGTCTCAACCGTGTCACTTTGTGTCTAAGCCCAGCTCTTTAATTCATTGCTAATTAATTTAAATGAAATTTAAAAAAAATTGTCTTTAATTGTCTATAAGTGAATAAAGTATTCAAGTATTCAAATCTATTATTCATTGAATCCTGACTGAACTAATTTTAACAAATGGAACCTTATTGTAAAGTGATACAAAAACACATATCTAACCACATATACATTTTACACTTCCATATACAAACTGTTTACGGTTTGTAGGTGCAGTAATCATTTACCATGTCAGAGTGGCTGATGACTCGGATCTCTTGGTATGCTGATCATGAGTGCATTTCATATATCCCAGAGTGGCTTATTAATGATCAGCATTTACAGGGTGAAAATTCCATTGCTGCAATACTCTTCTCTGTAAGTGGATGATGAGATGTTGAGAGTTACAAATAGAGGTGTCAGTTTGATTTGTCTTTGGCTGTGGGTGTGTGTGAGAGTAAAAGGTCAGATGTGCATGTGTTGTGTTTGTGAGTGTGCCACTACAGACAAGATTACATTTTGATCTGTCATTCTCTGGGCAACTTTAGCACGTGTTATAGCAGAAATCATGTAAGGATCAAGAAGTGATTTATTTCTTGAGATATAAAATTTTCCTATGTTAAGCATACTTAAAGCTTTGCATTTTTGAAGTACTGCATTGAATACATTGTAACCAAAGGAGTTATTCTTTTTTAACATGTTAGTGCAGCAACACACATTTATTAACATGTATGAAATCATTGTTTTGCATTTATTGCAGCAGTCATTATTCAGACCAAATTGTTTAGACATTATAAAATGGATAGTTCTGACTCCAAATTCTGTTTGGCCCTAAATGGAAAATTCTGTCATCATTTACTCACCCTCATGTGTTCCAAACCCAGATGACTTGAATAAATGGAGATGTTGGTCAGAATGATAGAGCCTGAAAGCCTCAATCCCCATACATTTTCATGATAAGTAAAAAGGCAACATCAACATTATATAGTGTTATAGTGCCTGCCCACTATTTCAGCCATCTTTGTTTTGGAGGTATTTTTTTTCCAGTGGAATTTCATAAATTAAGAGTTCTAATCCATAAACTAAACTACCCAGCTCATAATCATGTTTTGTGTGTATGTCTATTAGTCTGCAGATGTTTCTGATCAGATACTGAGAGTTGTGGCCCGATCGAGCCGGCTAGAGGAGCTGGTTCTGGACAATGCTGGTCTCAAAACGTAAGCAACCAACCATCTATAGGACTTAACAGCTTTTTCAACTTCAAAGCTCCATATTCTGCTTAGTATGTATGAAACTGCTACCAGTGTTGGCAGATAATTTGCTGCAGATTGTGACATTGTGATTTGTATTTCTGCATTTCAGGGACTTTGCCCAGAAATTGGCAAATGCCCTCACCCACAATACCAACTCAGGACTGCACACCTTAAACCTTGCCAACAATCCCCTCGAGGACAGAGGTAAGTTACTGTCCAGGTATTTATATTCTCTCTGTTGTGCTGTATAGGATTGTGTGGGATAACGATACTAATAACGGAACGGAGTATTTTGCCATTATATACCAAAAATAACATTAGTATGAAATCAGTTTGCAAATTATAATACCTGACCTGCCCAATTGTGTGCCGCAAGTTTTTTGCAGTTCGGGCAGAATGACATGAAGCATGAAAATCTGATTGGTTGACACAAGGTTGATTTTAATGCCCTTACTGAATTTGAAATTGAAAGTGGTGGTGGAGGTGGATGTGGAGATTCCCCCAACACTATGTAAAGCACTTTAAGTGCTTTAAAATCTCTATATAAATGTAAGGAATTATTAATTTTGTAATTTATCTATATTGTAAATGCAGATGTGATTTTTAACAAAAGTCATTTTTAGTCTTTATATGGCGGAACTTAATTATCAATAGCGCTCAACAGGTATGATATGTATTTTTGTAAAAACATTAATGGAGAGTATCAAATGACAGTAGAAAAACGTTGTTACAAATGTAAGTAAAGCATTGGGAAGATAATTTTTTTTTAATTATTGCAGATTTAAATTGAGTTCAGTATTTGCATTTGTACATTTTGATGAATTATTGTGAAGAAATGTTGAATGAATTGCTGCAGAATCTACCTCTGTTAGCCCTTTTCTACCGACATTGTTTGGGTGCGGGTTCCTGGGCCGGTGCTGGTTCTGCACCGGCCCCAAAAGCTTTCTGGTCTCTATGCAGGAACCGGTTACATCAGGGGATGGAGGGCGGGATAATGTTTTGTCACCATGGTAAAGTTTTCCCAAACAACAACAGTAGCTGCCGTCTGCAGCAAGAACTACTACTTCGCTCTTTAACAACAATAAAAGACCACAAAATGATCAGACATCAAAAGAGATATGTTATTTACAGAGATCCAAGATAAACTAGAGAGATCGCAAAGGAAAAAAAATATGCTACGAGAATGAAGATACAGTACGAAATGATGCATGTCGCCTTCAATCGGACAATTGACTAAATCATAAACAAATTGAAAAACACTTAAGGGAGTGCAGGGACCATAAGAAGGACATAAGCAAAAGCGACAGTGGATGTAGCAATGATGTTTTGGACTCGGACACCGACCGGCCTACTATCTAACCGGGACATTGAATTCAGACTGAAGACTGAATTTATAGTCAAAATTGCATAGAACCCACTGTAGAGCAGCTTGCCTTTATGTAATTTTGGGTGCAAATTATTATCGCGGTAATTGTTTCCCTTCCATAAAAGCATAGTCGACTTCGCATTTCAAGTCTGATCTATGCCCCTCTGTTTGGCAATGTTGAGGGTCAGCGAAAATGAGGGAAACCCTCAATGCAATGGATTGACACAATAACCACAACAATCAGAAAAATGCTGCATGACCAAGCAACTATTTATTTCGTTCTGTTACACATAGGGTCGCCATGAGTCGTGGACTCCTGGACAGCAGTTAAAACAACATGCCTCTCTGAATACAAGTCTTCCAAATATGACCCAGTGAACACTTTTCATGTTTTAGGGATAGGAATCATAAGGAATTTAACAGTTCTTGTTCCTATTCCAGTTCGATGACTATGTTATAATACTGTATGTTATACTTTAATTTATTATAAAAATACCAGAACATAAACAATACTAATTTGGCAAAGTATAGTTTATTGCAACAAAACTGTTCTGAATGTGTCATAGAATGATTGTATAAGGCCACGTCTACTATTTTCATTTTAAAATGCATTGATTTTGCTATGTTTACACATCTCATCCACACTGGAACGTTATTCTCCACCCCTGACAATGGAGCATTTTGAAAACGCCCTTTCATTACCCCATATTTTGGAAAAGGATAACGTTAGGAAGCTGAAAGTGTTCTCAATCGAAAATGGATTGGTGCGAATGCAGCATTAATGTGAATCCGATGATTTGAGAGTTGTTTGACCGATTCATTCAAAAGTCATTCATTCACTGATCAGACTACACTGGCTTCGGTGCATATTTGTTGTTGCATGCACCCAGCATGGACAATAGAGATATGTGTTATCTATTTAATTTAATGCAGAATGCAGATTTTCAAGAACTGTTAACAGAACTACACTTCATGAAAATAATTTGGTTACAGTATTGGTTACGATTTGATTCACAAATCTAGGATGTATTAATGGGGACATTTTCGACTATTCAGCAAAACCTTCGAAGGGTTAAATATATGGCATCTCCCATGGAACCTCCAATATCTGAACTTTTTCCACAGACTATAAATAAAACATAAACGCTGGTCTTTAACGCTGTGTGTGGACATGCTTAACCTCATGTAAGATGAAGCAGGAGGGAATTCTCTCTGATCCGTGGAGGAGAACTTTATGTATTTGCTGGTCTACATTTCAGTCCTTGACTTATACTGATGTATGGACATTGAGCTGTTTACATTACCATTTGCTGAATCAAATTATGCTAGATAGAAAATTGCAAAGAAAAAATGATAGCAAGCAAGAAGCAGTGAGTAAGTGTAAATGAGGCAAATGTCAAAAGTGGCCTGATTTATTTGAATTCACGCCCTAGAAACCACCCAGAGCACCCTAGCAACTATTAGCAATGCTCTAGCAACCACCAATAGCACCCAGAATTGTAGTAGCAAGTTTTTTTATGGGCAAGCACCATTCACATTTTTTTCAGAAAATGTAAATACCTGCTTGTTTTGGGGCTGTTGTCAATATATGTTTAATTACACACACTCCAGTATAACCTTTAAATGACCAATGCGATATTAGAGCTATTAGAAGCCAAAATAAAGAGATATATATATATATATATATATATATATATATATATATATATATATATATATATATATATATATATATATATATATATATACTACAGATAACAAAGTATAACATGACATTTAAGCATCAACATATTTGTACATTGTTTGTGGGAAATTATTTTGTCAGTAACCTCATAATTTTGCTGCAGGAATCGCCTCACTGGGTGCACAGTTTGCCAAACTCTGCAAGGGCCTCAAGCACCTAAACTTCTCCAGAACCTCATTGTCACCCAAAGGTGAGTCAAGGAATCTTCTCCATTACCTGTAGGAACTCTTTTGGGCTTTACTGCCATAAAGCCCAAAAGGTTTCAGTTGTTTTAAAGCTGGAATATATTCCGGGAGCACTTTCTAAGAAGCCCATATTTATAGTGCATTGCAAAGTCATTATAATGCATTAGTAATACCTCGTAATACACATTTTAATATGTTATAACTTCTCATAAATAATTGTAACCACAATTATAATACATTAGAATACTTAACTATTCATAGTTATACCTTAGAATATAATGCAGAAATCAAACTGATTCTAAACTGGACTTGAATAAACATTAATGTTTGTGCATCTTATTTGGAGACTTATTTTATAAGTAACTTCCATTATATAAGTCTGACTTGTTATTTGACTTGTATTGTTTGTAACTTACAGTAGGCAAAGACTAATTATAATATGATCACGTCTTTTGACTGTTTACATCATGCTGATTTTGCATGGCAGCACTAATATGATTAACTTTATAAACTTCTGCTGCATTAAAATATGATGTTGCTTGTGTTATTTAAGCAATATCACATGAGCAAGAGTGTGATATGGCCCTACATCAGCACTGCTGTGATTCGGCTGGAGGCTCGAGTGCCGTAGGTAATCACAGCAGTGCTGATTTAGGGCCATATATTATGATTGGGAGTGTGATATTGCTTATATACATTTACATTTAAAGAAATATATAAAAATAGCATCACGGCTAGTATCAAGTTATTGGATAAGCGAGCACGCTTGTGTGCGTGCGTGTGTGTGTGTGTGTGTGTGTGAGAGAGAGAGAGAGAGAGTGTGTGCGATCATCTGTTGCCACATCCAAGCAGAGATGCTTTTAGCTTTCTGAAGATCAGCTTTCTCAGTGGACAAAATAGCATCCAAGCAGGGGTATTTCTCCGTATTTTGCGGTAGCCAGTGCGCAAGAGTCTTTTACTATAGAAACCGCAAATCTCCTCCACCATTTTAAACCGCACGTCCTCTTCAATGTGGAAACTCCAGTAATTAAGTGTGTAAATTGTGTAATTAATCAGTCTGTTGTGTCTCTCAGCTCTGATTAGCCGTAATGTAGAAGTTGTTCATTTAAAGCCATTTAAAGCTGTTTCCTAGCGTTAGTAATGTTGTAGTAATACAAGTGATCACGAAGAGCTGTATGTAAACACTGGTTGACGTGGATTTGCTTCACGTTACCTAACTGGCTCATATTACACACAAAAATGATCTTTTGCCGCTACCTGCTGGCTAACATATGTAATGTAAAAAAAAAAATACATGTAAGAGACACACATACAGTAGCTCTTAACACATATGCACTGCTCTTACACTTTAGTTTAGGACACAAGGGGAGTGATACACATTGAAGCATCCGAGTGCTGATTGAGTGAGACCATCAGTGCTCATGGAACATCTCTCGTCCAATCAGATTCGAGGACTGGAACTAACTGTTGTATAATAATGCATTATACTCAAAAGTGTACCTATAAAAAGGGTAAGCCTTATGATGTATTATAACTAAAGTTATAATTGTTTGAGAAGTTATAACTTAATATAAGGTGTATCATGAGACATTATGGATGCAGTCGAATGCATTTATAATTGATTTAAAATGCATTATAAATATGGGCTCCACAGAAATTGTTACCCATATTCCTTTAAGCTGCTATTGAAGAGCCATCCAACTGTCATCACCCCCTGTAAATTAGTTAAATGCAACCCTTGAGTAAACATCATGTGTGAAACCTGTGACTGTTGTGCTGATTCATGCAGAGGGATCTGTTTTTATCTGTGCACATGCAAGTTTATTTGCCATAATTATCTAACATAAGCAATGAACTGTAGGTCTTTAGATAAGTGTAATACATTCTAATATTTATGATCAATTCCTTTCCTCCCTTTCTCTCTCTCTCTCTCCATCTCTTTCTGTTTCTTCCTCTATTGATTTTTGTTAGCTTCTAAAATTGGCCTGCAAAGAGTTGTCACAAACTGTCAATTTGTTGTTTGTTTTTGGGCATACATATATTAGCTAGAAATGTTTTTGCTTATTGATCGATTCCCCTCATGAAAACATCAGTACTGGCAGATTTACTAAGTCATCTCTCAACTCATAAACCTGTATCTACCCAGAAGATAAATGACTATATCCAATGACTGTGGATTATACATAGGATTTATGTGAGGAGTATTGGCAGTGATTTAATGATCGCAACATCGATGTTGAACAGATTAATGGTCATATTAAATGGGAAACTCTCTAAGGTTTAGCGGTACTTAACTGCATTTAGTCTATTTTTACTTTAACTTGGAAAAACAAAGGAGACTCAGATCATGCCAAAAAGCAGATACAAGATCACAAAGGACAAACAAATGATCAAGTTACATGAGTTATTTACATCAGAATACAGATAACAAGTAGTTTACAAGGGAACATTTTTAATCTTAGTAGTCATACAATATTTATAAGGTAGCAATCATGCTTTCCTCCAATTTATGTTAATTTATAATTTATACGAATTTTCCTATTCGGGAAAAATAATTTTGTGAATACATTTTTATTAAAGTATTAGCTCAGTAAAGAAACTCTTTGCCATTACAAACAGATGTGGGCTGGTGCCATGGCATGATGTCATTGCGTACAAATATTTCCCATTTCTTTGGCTAGGCATCAACCAATGAAACAACTTCATTGCCCCCTCTGCCACCACTGGTCTTGCTCTCTCACATCCGTTTTCACAAGTGCACAAGTAAATGTTGCTACAGGTTTTTCCACAAAAGTAGTTGCAAAAGTCATGAGTGAAGATTTAAAATTGCAGTACCAGATTTGGGAGGTTGTAAATGCCAATTTGTGGTTGTAAAGAGAAAATGAATTAAAGTACAAAATTTGATGTATAATACAAGTTTGTTTCTGTACAGAACACAAGCTTTGAACTATTGTCTTTGAGTGCAGATTGCAACATTCAAATTCAAATTTTCACATCTGTGCTATGAGTATATATTTATTATAGAAGTTCTCCGATTCAAATTTGCAAGCTCTCGAGTTTTGCTACCGATTTATCTTCATACAGATCATTCACCAGGCGGGACAAAAATACATTGATTAAGAGCCCAATGTTCAGTCAAGAAAAATGAGCATTTTTAACTTTTGTCAACAGTAGAACTCCCATAGTGAACCAAGAAACTGAAACTGAACTGAAGGGAACTACTGTAAGTAACAGAACAATACCCATGAGCTTTGGTTTCCTGAATACATTAAAGCTGGACCATTACATTTACTCTGGTGACCAAAGATATAATCTCTTTCCAAATAATGTGTAAGTGTGTGATGTTGCTGATATGGTGAACTCCTGACCTCAGGACCTGAATAGCAGTTCACTCAGTCTATCTTTAAAGACTATTATTAAAGCAATATCACACGAGAAAGAGTGATGGAGTGCTGTATGTCCATCTATCAGCATTGCTGTGATTCGCCTGTAGACACGAGGCTGCAGGCCAAGCTAACAGCCATGTTGATAGATGGACAATACAGCATGATTGTGAGTGTAATATTGCTCTGATACAACAGTTCAACAAACACGTAAATAAATTAATAGGGAAAAACTAATGACTGTCCCCAAAAAAAACGCTCTTGTGTGTGTAACTACTATAATACGCTACAGAATCTGCCGTTGCTGATTTGAAAGATGCGCCCAAGCTTCCAATACTAATTAGAAAACCACACTTTAGAACTAGTAACAATAGCTTGTGCTGTTTCTAACAAGTTATTTGAGAAACAAGGACATGTGAGGGAGGGAGGGAGGGAGGGAGGGAGGGGAGAGGGAGAGAGAGAGAGAGAGAGAGAGAGAGAGAGAGAGAGAGAGAGAGAGAGAGAGAGAGAGAGAGAGAGAGAGAGAGAGAGAGAGAGAGAGAGAGAGAGAGAGCATGAGAGAGCATGTTATTACCTTGTGGTGATGAACAGTAATGCTGAAGCTGTTAGTTTAACACTATACCTCAGCTGTAGTGTGATAGTAATCCACTCCGATTGTGGAGTGATGCCACCATACATGCTATCCGGAATTATCCTACGAGTATTTCACTCATGCTCAAGTGTTTTGTTGCTGGAGAGAAAACATGGAGGATGCCAGTTTCATTCTTGTATATTTCTTGGGAAACTCATATTTTGACACTGACACAAAAAGCAATCTCCTTTGCCATGTTGAAATTTTATGTCTTCACCCAATTCAAAAACATGTATCAGGTATGAGCCCTGAGCATGTTTGATTACTCCGTCTGTCGCGACTGTCATCGGCAGTAAAGCTGAAGCTGTTAATTTAACTCTATTTCTCAGCTATAATGTAGTAGTAATTAGAAGGAATATGGAGTGAGAGACCATTCCAGATGACTTCATGAATTGTATACTTTTCATTAGGGATGCACTGATAATGAAATTTGTTGGCAATAGTGAAATTTGTTTTACAATGTCCAATAGCCAAGATGATAGCCGATATCATAAATATATATTCTTTTGTGAATTTTGTATTTATTTTTTAAATCAAAATTCACAAAGAAGCTCAAGCCTTGTAATATTCTGCATCTACAGTCAGGTCCATAAATATTGGGACATCGACACAATTCTAATCTTTTTGGCTCTATACACCACCACAATGGATTTGAAATGAAACGAACAAGATGTGCTTTAACTGCAGACTTTCAGCTTTAATTTGAAGGTATTTACATCCAAATCAGGTGAACGGTGTAGGAATTACAACAGTTTGTATATGTGCCTCCCACTTTTTTTAAGGGACCAAATGTAATGGGACAGATTAACAATCATAAATCAAACTTTCACTTTTTAATACTTGGTTGCAAATCCTTTGCAGTCAATTACAGCCTGAAGTCTGGAATGCATAGACATCACCAGACGCTGGGTTTCATGCCTGGTGATGCTCTGCCAGGCCTCTACTGCAACTGTCTTCAGTTCCTGCTTGTTCTTGGGGCATTTTCCCTTCAGTTTTGTCTTCAGCAAGTGAAATGCATGCTCAATCGGATTCAGGTCAGGTGATTGACTTGGCCATTGCATAACATTCCACTTCTTTCCCTTAAAAAACTCTTTCGTTGCTTTCGCAGTATGCTTCGGGTCATTGTCCATCTGTACTGTGAAGCGCCATCCAAAGAGCTCTGAAGCATTTGGCTGAATATGAGTAGCTAATATTGCCCGAAACACTTCAGAATTCATCCTGCTGCTTTTGTCAGCAGTCACATCATCAATAAATACAAGAGAACCAGTTCCATTGGCAGCCATACATGCCCACGCCATGACACTACCACCACCATGCTTCACTGATGAGGTGGTATGCTTTGGATCATGAGCAGTTCCTTTCCTTCTCCATACTCTTCTCTTCCCATCACTCTGGTACAAGTTGATCTTTGTCTCATCTGTCCATAGGATGTTGTTCCAGAACTGTGAAGGCTTTTTTAGATGTTGTTTGGCAAACTCTAATCTGGCCTTCCTGTTTTTGAGGCTCACCAATGGTTTACATCTTGTGGTGAGCACTCTGTATTCACTCTGGTGAAGTCTTCTCTTGATTGTTGACTTTGACGCACACACACCTACCTCCTGGAGAGTGTTCTTGATCTGGCCAACTGTTGTGAAGGGTGTTTTCTTCACCAGGGAAAGAATTCTGCTGTCAACCACCACAGTTGTTTTCCGTGGTCTTCCGGGTCTTTTGGTGTTGCTGAGCTCACCAGTGCGTTCTTTCTTTTTAAGAATGTTCCAAACAGTTGATTTGGCCACACCTAATGTTTCTTGTCTCTGATGGGTTTGTTTGATTTTCAGCCTAATGATGGCTTGCTTCACTGATAGTGACAGCTCTTTGGATCTCATATTGAGAGTTGACAGCAACAGATTCCAAATGCAAATAGCACACTTGAAATGAACTCTGGACCTTTTATCTGCTCCTTTTAAATGGGATAATGAGGGAATAACACAAACCTGGCCATGGAACAGCTGAGCAGCCAATTGTCCCATTACTTTTGGTCCCTTAAAAAGTGGGAGGCACATATACAAACTGTTGTAATTCCTACACCGTTCACCTGATTTGGATGTAAATACCCACAGTTAAAGCACATCTTGTTCGTTTCATTTCAAATCCATTGTGGTGGTATAATAGAGCCAAAAAGATTAGAATTGTGTCGATGTCCCAATATTTATGGACCTGACTGTATAATAATCTGCATACACGATGTATAATTGAAAAGACAGATAGTAGTTTAGTATTTTTGAAGCCTGGCATAGAAAGAGTTCATATGAATTTTTTAAATGCTAATATTGACTGATATTTCATGCATCTTGCTTTTAATATAATACACAGATCTGGTTTTGCATCCATAACCTCAAATGTATTGTAAATATTGGCCTAGCTTTTGCTCTCCAGTGTAATGTTAAGGTCTTTTGCACTGGGTTCAGAGCTGACCCTGCAGGCTGCTTGTAAAACTCATTTGCACCTGATCTCACCACTGGATTTTATGACTAATAAAGTTTGCATTTAACATATAGGATACTCCTGCCATTTGCAGGTGTTAATTGCCTAAAAATTACCTCTGTGTCGGAGCAAGAGGAAAGCTTTAGTCCTTTGTCCAGGCTCCCTGGTCATTGCTGTAGGATAATGTGTGACATTTGAAAGACTTACTCATCTTTTTTCTGAAGAGGTGCATTACATAGTATGTAGTGGCGGGCCGTGCATTTGAAGTATAGGCCTTTAGTGTGATTCATGCCATTAAGAAAACACAGTTTCACAATGAATAAGACACCCTATGCCTTTGGGCATCATACATTATGTCGCAGCTAACAAATAATGCCATTTTACATTTTAAAAACACGTCCATGCACGAAAGTCACAACTTGAAACAACACCTAATGCTCAAGCCTAATTTTGACTGCAGCATGACTGATGAACGTCTCCCGAACAGACATTCAAAAATAATAATTTTTCATATGAGTCTACCAAGAAGGTCTACAATACCTGGAAAAATCTGTCTAATAATATTTGCGATTTAAATGTTGCATTAATTTCATTTTGTCAGGGTACACGGTTCTGCTGCGTTCCATTCAAGTTGGATGTGGGATATTCCTACTTGATATCTCCGACCATAAATGCATTCCATTCCCCGATATTCAGAACTGCAACTGTCCCGTTAGCTTAGCAGGGGTTTGACTCTCATTAGAGATGTCTCCTAGCAACCCAACTGTGCTGCAGCGCTAGCATTTGTGCCACAGGTTTATGATTATCAAAAGAGATTATAATGATTTATACACCTGCAGGCGTTTATTAAACAAGCTATTTAAACTCATTTATCAATATTACATAATAAAGTGAATGTTTATCACTTACTTTTTATATCTCCCTGAGTGTCGACATGTTTGTGTGACATCATGCGCCTGCATCTCAGCGAAATTGGAGTTGAGAATTTCTGCATGAGTCTACATGAGTCTGCTCAAGAAGCCTAATTTACACTTCTAAAACTCCTGATGTTGCTATAACAATGCAAAAAGCACTTACCAAATTACTTAAAGTGAAAATCAGTCTTCCTTTCCTGTTTAATAAATTAAGCAATCACACAGTCATGCAGAACATCTCCTGTTTTTAAATCCATAAGGATCTCTTTCTCAATGGCGATAGCGGCACTTCAGCAAGATCTCGTGCTTTTTGCTCATGAATTACGTACATCACTTAAAGCGTGATTGCGTCACACAAGGCCAGCTAGAAGGCCTTGACCGGGACATATCCTAAAGATCACACTCACAAATAAATAAATCTGATTGGCTGATGAATCTGAAAATATGACTTTTAGTTGCTCATTCATTTGCACTGTCGACGGATTCTGTGGAAATTCTGAAGGCCTGAGGGGCATGTGATTTGTGAAACAGTTGTCACACTTTGCTTGTAAGCATCAAGGAATAAATTCTGACTGGATAAACTTTTGTTTTTCTCGGTTTGTTTGTAGATTAGTTAAGAGTGGAAAGCAATTAAAAATACATTTGGTGTACTCCAGGTGATTGAGAATGAAAGGATGAAAAATATTTATTCATTTGGCATGTTAGGCCAGCCACTGACAGTATGTAATTATTTTGCTGTAACTATCACAACCCAATTAGAGACCTGTATATAGCCACTTGTCAGCAACGGCAGGATGTCTTTAAACTGTAGGTGTAATGAGAGAAGACTGGCAGTGCCATCATGGAAAATGCCCCTAGGGTTTTAATACTTTAATAGGTTTTAATAGTCTTTTCACTAAGTAAAAGATAACTTATTTTCTAAATTCACAATGGAATTAAAATTGACCCTATTAAGTTTCCTAATACATGCCCCTGGTCTTATTGTGCGTTATTCTTCAGTGTGTGTTATTTCAAAGGATTTTTTTTTGTAATGTAACTTTAAAAATCTCAAATGACTTTCCTTTTTGGCTGACAACACCAACCCCTCTTACAGTATTATGCACTCCCTCCCCTCAAACTAGCTGACTCCATTCCGGTATGATCCAATCAAGTCCCTCCCTACATTTGCTCTTGAAATACTTCAGATTACAGAAGTAACATGGACTGCGAATGCAAATTTCAAGATGTAAATGCATGTTAAATGCCTAATTGGACATGTTGTCAGAGCTAATCTGAGGTTTATTTTTCTCCTAACCAGCTGTGACTACGAGAAGTGACGCACGCGCACAGGACATTTTGTTGGTCGCTTAGTTTCTACATCTGTGGTGTTTTGCTGGGTAGCCCCGCCCACAGTGAAATCTCATTGGTCTAAAATCCCACAGCATATAACTTTAAATATGTTCTAGTTGGGTGTGGTTGTGGTATGTCATGTTGTGCCATTGCTGTCAATGTAGACAGACAAATTACTTGCTGCTAGTAACTTTACTTATTGTGTTGTGACCTATGTAATGGATGTTATCCATAAATCATTGGATCACAATTTGCCACATCTCACATTAGTAATCTCACTAATCCTTAAAACAACTAATGTGTTTATTTTCCTGCTGTAATTGCAGGGGTGAACAGCCTTGCTCAGTCACTGAGTGCCAACCAGTCCATCCCCAACACACTCACCCATCTTGACCTCTCAGGAAATGTGCTCCGGGGGGATGACCTTACGGTGAGTAGTGAACACACACATCCAGAACACTTTATATTCCTACATATACACCTAAGATTTATTTTGAATTAACTGTTTACCCATATAATGCAAAAAATAAAATGCTGCTGAACACTGCCGGAGAAATCTACCTCTGTGACAGTGACATGCACAGACCTTAGCAGGGGCAGGGGTGAAAGAACATGGACATAGTGTGAAGAGAAATCTGCTGTCAATATTGGGGGAGTTGTGCTGTGGTAAAGACACCTCCGCTTAGCTCTCCGTACTCTTAAAGGCACCTCCACTTAAAGGGGCAACTTTACATTTGTGAATGAATGCCCCGGTTCTGTGCACATCTGTTGTCATGTTTAAATATAGCTTATTTGTAAGAATCTTCCACTACAAATGCTTGTTGGTGCATAAACTAGCTAAATGAGTCTTATTTTCTGTTAAGTTTTATCATCATTCTTCATTACCAGTACAAAAAATGCTTAAACAAAACTGCACAGTCAAAACCTCAAGTAAAACTGCATTATTACCAATAACAATTTGCTTCCACCTTGAAATCAACACGCCCTAAACATGGAAAGTCGGGGCATGAAGAAAATCGAGAGATGTCCACTCGTAATTACGACTTTGCGGTGGCGTTCATGTACTCGTAAATACGATAATTCCGACAGGAGTTGAACGTGTCATTACAATACGTAAGACAAGCAAGCGAGAGTTGGTATTTGCAGCGGCTCCTGACACGTGATCCACAACTTTGGGCAGGGCATTTCATTGCCAGGCAAAGAAAAAACAATTACACACAGGACTTAACAAAAACAAACTCACTTTGTAGGCATGCAAATGTTCACTTCAGGTGTGAATGGCCCCATAGGAATTCATTGTTTCTATTGAAAATGTTAATCGTGGTGAAAATTTGCATTTGGTGTTGCCTTAAGGTATTGATTTAACATGGATCCCATGATATGAGACTGGTATTGTGCCAAAGCCGAAACTTTGGTATTGATTCAATCCTAACTACAATATTAAATATTGACATCTAATATCTTACAAGTTCACCACCAGTCTTGTTTAATGTTTAGCATTTGTTTTAAAATGTAGTGCTCACACATATTGATTCATGTTCAGTCCACAGTGTCTGTGCAATCTGTCTTAACTTTAGACACTGCACAATCCCATGCATCATTGATTCTCTGTTCTCAGCGCAGTATTGATGTGTGTCTTTGTGGAGTTGTTCTCTGCCCGGCAGATGTATATCCAGGGTTGGGCGGGTTACTTTTGAAATGTATTCCACTACAGATTACAGAATACATGCTGTAAAATGTAATTTGTAACGTATTCCGTTAGATTACTCGAGGTAATCTTACTCGACATATTCTAAATACTTTGGATTACTTCTTAAGCACTGGTAGATTTTTTTCAATTGTTTGGACTATAAAAAATCTGCCAGTACAGTAAGACAAAATACACATGTTAAAATACATTCTCTGAAAAACCCAAATATCAAATGCAGTGTTGCATCTAAAACAAAATAAATCAAATTTATCTTGTTTTAAAGATTTTTAGATATTATACCTGGAAAAAATACCAAAATTATTATCACGAATATGATTTTTGCCCTAATATCAAACATCTTACTAGAAAAAAATTCATTATGATCCAACATTAATTTTCTTGATAAAAAAAAAGTAACATGGCTAGAAATAGCATTTTAGCTTAGCTTAAAGCTAACAATTTACACAAGGTTTTTTTCTATTTCTTCTGCTCCAAACTTACTTCAAACTGACTTCTCTGTCTGCTTATATGAATGTAACTCATCATAAGAAAGTGTTTCACCGCTGTTCAAATGCACTTTGGATCACATCATTTATATGTATAAATGTTTTCCATCTGAATGGACTAAATATTAAATGAAACAAATGACAATAAAATGCAAAGTAATCTCTTCAGTTATCAAAATGTAACTGTATTCTGATTACCAATTATTTAAATTGTAACTGTAGTGAATACAGTGAAAATGTGTATTCCCGTTACATGTATTCCGTTACTCCCCAACACTGTGTATATCAGCATGCACATCATGGTGTACAGTTACCTTTCTAACCTCACAGTCAAGGAATTGAATGCATGTCATCAGGACAGGCTCTCATTATAAGGCTAAATACTTCAGGGAAAGTTGCATGTGAAAAGGCATTTTGATCAGACTATTACTTTTTATGCTTTTTTAATACAGCCTCTAAAGCTTTAAACCTCTAAAGATTAACTGGTGACAGCACTTAAGGGGGACAATTACTTCTACGTATGATTTGAAATGTTACTGTGGGCTTGAGAGTAAGGTCTTTTGATTACAGATAAGAGTTTATTTAAAGGCACAGTCTGAATACAGTACCTTTCCCCTGCAGGTTTATATAAATGCAGAAAAAGAATTGAATTACATTGCACAATATATGGAGCTGTCGTGCTCATATGCAGGCATTGCAAGTTCTAATCCAGTTTGCGTCAAATACCCATCCTTCGAACCATTATTTTCTGTCCGCTCTCAGCTGTCCTATCTGTCCTATAAACCTAAAAAGTGCTTGCTGTCACAAGGGCTAGAGTTTACTGTATCTCCATAATAGAGGTTAACCGATAGTGGATTTTGCCAATAACGATATCTAAGGAGGTGGAAAATGCAAAAAAAAAAAAGGTAAATCAGCCAATTGTCTTTAAAATTGATTTATAGAATAATTTATTTAAAAACCAATTCTTAGTCTTTCCTTAATATGATTATTGCCAAATAAATGGACATACAACATTGATGTGAGTAAACATTTTTAGCTTACTTGTAGAGAGCGCACAGTGATCCGAGAAGCAGGAAAGATGACTTACACTATCCGGATGAGTGGTCTGATACAGGGATGTGCGGTTGTAACTGAGAAACACAAGACCACTAGATGGCGCCATTGACCAATCAGAATTTAGTATTCTAGATAGCCGTGTAATAAATTTTACCAAATTAAGCTTTTATAGCCTATATATTGACTATATGAAGGGTTTTATATATATATATATATACTTTACCAGATGAGGTTTAATGAGGATTAAGGTTTATTATTTTTTACAAGATGTGGAGTTCGAGACACAATGTATGTGCTAATGGGGCACGTTTCAGTATAGGCCTAGTCGCATGTCCTAACTTCAATTTGGATTCTTGATTATCTAATAAAAATATGCATTTAAGTGAGGATAAAAATATGGATGAATATTTTCAATAATGAAAGATTGAGGAACACAAGAATAAACCATAATAAAAACATATCAGCATCTATCAGCATATACTTTTGCAGATAACCGATAGTTCCAAAAAGCAATCTATCGCACCAATTCATCTGTAAAACCAATATATTGGTCTAACTCTACTCCGTAACAATGAGATTTGAATTCAAAATTCCAATTCTGCTGTTGTGTTTTCTCTAGCAGTGGTTTTGTATGCTGGTTTCTAACATCTTGTTCAAAACCCTGTTAAATTAGAATAATTTTATTTAAGTAGATTTTCTCTATCATATTTTTGCTATAACTTTTGGGTTAAACATGCCAGCTTAATCAAACCATACTGTTATATATTCATGCAAGGGTCAACTATATTATAATGATTACTGAAAGGTTGAAATGTGTTCTTAGGACAGGTATTGTTCATGTAATTCAGGTCACATTTATATTGAGTAAGGTCATCACATGTCATAAATGTATACAGTTCAAAATATTTGTTGGCCAAAACAATTTTTTGATATTTTAGTATGGTAACTTTTCCAGTTTGTTGTTTCATGAATCGGTTTGTGCATCATAATTGTTTTAATTGTAACATTTACAGTAAGGTTCCATATGTTAACATTAATTAACAAAGTTAGTTAACATGAACTAAAAATGAACCTTACTTCTTCAGCATTTATTAATCTTAGTTAATTTTAATTTCAAAATATAGTTATACATTTTAAAATCAAAAGTTGTATATGTTAACATTAGTTAATGCACTATGAACTAACATAAACAAACAATGATCCCCTTCAATGGTCACGTAAAACCTACGCCACTGGCCTACACCATTGTGACAACTTACCCCTGTGTAGTGTAGCAACATCCTCCGCTATTAAGACAAGTTGTCACAAAAGACCAGCATGTGTTTGTTAATTAAACCTCATTAAAATCATTAAACCAACTCTGAGAAATATTAATTGGGGTAAAAAGTGACAACTAGCCCCAGTCTCCCCCATAATAAAATGGCCTGCAATTAAATAAAATTAAGAAAATAGTATTTTTTTCCCCATTATGTACATTTTTATATAAAAAGCTTGGATAAAAAAATAAAAAAAGTACACATGCTGCATTTTATATTGATTACTTTAGTATTAATATTTGACATTTAATGTGTCTTATCCTTGTATTTGCCCTATTTTAATGTGTCATTTAATGTGTCTCATTTATCTTTCAGAATTTCTACAATTTCCTCGGCCAACCCAACAGCCTGCACACCCTGGACCTATCTCACACAGACTGCTCACTTGACTTAGTGAGTTTCAAACTGACAATACTGATGTGAAATTAAGTGTTTATTTTAATGAAGTTATCTCTATTATTTCCCCTTTTGCTGAGCATATACAGTATGTACAGTAGCTGTTGAACTGATAATGTGTGGTGAATTGATGATTTTCTATATGTTAGGTGTGTTCTGCACTGCTCAGAGGTTCCATCCAGCACCTTACCATCCTTAATGTGTCAAAAAGCATCTTTGCCGTCAGGTAAACACCTTCTCAAATTTGAACAAAAGAACTTTGAAGAATGCTGACGCTGCTCTTTTTTTCCATTTTCATTTTTCTTTTTCTTTTAAACTTTTTGAGTGAACTATCCCTTTAAGTAAAAGTGAGAGCTCTGTCTTAGAATTGACTGCTCCATGTGGTCATAATCTTTGTTAGTTAGCCAATTATTATTTAAATATTCATAATTTAGCATAATTTTATTTTAGATTTGGCGAAGAATGTACCATATGGAGTAGTGAGAGCAATATTTTCAGCTTACAAATAGAGCCTTTGGAAACAGATCTCCCATGATACATCCAGGCTGGGCATGCCTGAAGGGCCTGGGCATCAATGTATTGAATTGGTGTCCAGTTCTTTCTTTCATCTTTTGGTGTGTTTATGTTTGAGGAGGGAGCTTAAAAAAAACAAGAGTAAGAGAGAGATTCAGAAGCATGAGGTTGGGAAATAGATAGATTTTATTTCCCAGGAGATTTATGGTGTAATAATGAAAGCTGAGGTCGAGGTCATCTGAGAAGGGTCATAATACTCCAACCTGCTTTCAATCACCTCCCACCATTTATGACTTCTCAATACCATAGACGTTTACAGTTAGTTCTCTGACCCTGTTTAAACCTGGCATAAACATCCATCTGGGCTAGATATAGACAAATATTAGGTTATAATGAACGATACAGTACTGATTATTTTGTGTTTAAGTATTCGATAACCAATTTGCATAACCCATTGCCAATTCTTGTTTTTAGGCACATTTATCACTGCTTTGCAAAACTAATATTGCACACAGTCTACAAAGAACTATTTTGACTTGTTTTAATTGCAATATACACTTGATCAAAGCCCTCACTTAATTAAGATTTCAAACGTAAAGTCTTTTGTGTCCAACTTTATAGGTAAACCCAATATTAAGTGGAAAAGTGTAAATATCGGGAAAAAATAATGTTCAAACCATTTATCAGCCTCTGTATCTCCAATCTGGGGTGATCCGATCACAAGTGGATTGCACTAAATGCAGGTGTAAACGGAGCCCAAAACAGATTGTGATTAGGGCTGGGCGATAAAATTATATATCACGATAAAGAAAATCCACATAAGCTTTTGAGGAATTTTCGATATTTACTGCGTGGTGCTAAAACACAAGCAGTTCGGCTTTCTCAGGCTGCGTTTCCACTGGGGCGGACGAAATCCGCTCAAAGGCGCTCATAGCTGTAAGCCCGTTTATCGGTCCAATGACGGTCTCCAATAATACGGGTGAAGGTCTCTGCGCGTTACAGTCTTTCTTGTACGCAACACAACAATATTAAATGAAATACATTTTCTCTTATGTATTATCTCGTTATTTCATCTGACTCCATAAATGAAAAAGGTTTTTAATGATATCTGAGTATCATTAAAAGTGAGCGAATGTTTGATTATTCCTTTAACTCTTTAATTATATTTTACCCGTTTAGATTAAGAAACTATGTCGCTTTGAGGTCCTCGCGTGTTTTCTCTACACCGCGGGTCTCACGATCACAAGCGGCCAGTATTGGATCATCAAACAGAGGTAATTGCTATATACCTGAGATCGGTCACATTCACGTATACACAATCAAAGATACTTCAGTATAGCCCCATGGAATTGCATACACTTGAATGTAACTTAACGTTTTCTTCAGTAGAGGTCACGGCCACTATTATAGATGTAAGTTGACCAACATAACTTCTCTTATAATAGCTTTGGATTGGCCATGCGTGGTTTCCCACGTACACTTATCTGGAGAAACATCAAATTAAAACAGAGGTAAGACACCCAGATTTAGATTGGTCAAGCAGCGTTTGCTGTTCTAAACGGAAATTCCCTTTTTGTCTTTGCAAACCAAGTACACTTGAATCGATGCCAAATATTAGTCAGTCACTAATCTGACGCAGACTTGCGGTAACATACGAATCGTTTAATCTGTTTGGGAAACACAATGTCAGAGTCAGTCAGAATAAAATCAAATGTTGACAATTTATTGACCAGGTAACATAATCAATTCATCAATTCCAATTAGACATTGATAAGTCAAAGTTAGACATTTTATCAAAACATAAGAAATACGAATTGCAATCACCTGAAATAAACTACAAACAGTAAACTGTTTGGGATCGTCTGATTACAGAGAGCCCTGAGCAATGTGTGGCCTCTCCTTAAATACCCAGATAATTCAACATGCTTACCAAATGGTGGTGTCTGTCATTATAATTAGATTTTGGTCCCCTGTTGAGGGGTTCCTGTAGATTAACATACAGGAGGTATGGAGGATCTGGGGAGGGCACACCTTTAAGGGGCACACCACATTTCACATATTTTATAACTTCTTTTAGCTTTTCATTATGGCTGAGAGGATGAGACCAGTTTACCAGGCGCACTGAGAGACTTTAAATGATACCAAACATGTTATAGTTACTTTTTGTACACACTTCACATTGCATAGGTTTTTAGTGAGCTTTAAGTGAGGAGGAGGAGTAAGATGAAGATACTTTAGAAGGGAGGTGTTAGCTGCACAGTATGTTGCATCTCGGATGTTGCTGTTACATCTGCGAGAGAGAGTTCAGATGTTAATTCTCATGAGAGCCTTTTGTTTTCTCGAGGAGTAGCCCAGACTCACTGGCACCCGCCTTACAGTTTTCCCCGTTTGGCACCGTGGGCCACACACAGGGTTTCCTGCGGTGTCACTTCAGTCTTTGTAAGGTGGGCAGCTGTAAGGGGCTGAGAGCAAGTGCCATGTCTGTTGATAGACCTGATGAGGCATCTGAAGTCGCAACACTGTGTCTGGTTGAGGTTAGCACATGTGTTCAGTTCATAGAGTCCATCAAGGCATTTGTGGCTTGTTCAGTGGACATGTCATTCCATCATGGAGAAACATCTGCTTCTGGTTGTACCTTTAATGATGATCTGACTCTTTGAAGAATTCTCTGCCACCTCCATTGGTGGTCTTCTGGGCAGACCTCAATTAGGTGAAGGAGTTCTCCCTGGCAATGCATATACACCTGAACAGCTTCTTAAATGACCATGTAAAGATGAAACTCTGAAGAACTTAACTGACACAATAAAAGGTTGAGTAATACATGATGAAAAGACAAACAATGAATCAATGTCACCAGTGCGAGTGGTAATCCAGGTCTCAAGTGTGTATTTAAAAATGCAAAGGGGACTAATTAATCTGAATTAATTAAAGGAAAGGTGGCACAGAGCTCAAGGCAATTAGAACATGTATCATCAATATACAATATTACAGTGGATACTAAATTAAAGGAAACATACCACAAAGTCAGTATAACTAGTATTTCCATCAGTGGCAGGCATCATTAAACATATAGTTATAATACTAATTCTATGATTTTAGAATCACAGTTACAGACATATACAATAATAATAACAGTGTTAATTCAAAATGATCTAATGTGTGTGATTTGGTGGCTAAGTCACAATCGATGATACATGTCTATTTTCAAAATGTGAAGTGGATCGATAGAAGCGTCTGCATTTCATATCGTCAACTTATTTTATTTTTATATTGTTATTAGCAATGCGTTGGAAACCAGGGGCCCTCTGGTTTGCAACCATTCCAACAACAATCAATTGGTTTGATTTATACGTACGTGGAAATGTTGAAATTTTGTTGCTTGCAATTAGTAATTAAATCATCGATGTGTGACTGTAGCCATGCACATGTCCCATGTATATTACAGTATTTAAAAGGAAAGTTGTAAATAGTGCCTGTTTTATGGAAACAGGTTTGTAATATCCTATGTGTGAGAGGCTATGTGTATGTGAGAGGCGGGCCAGATCTTCAGTGGATTAGTATCTTCAGAATCTTGGCCATTATTTTGTTCCATGATGTGTCGTAATAAAAGTGGGTGCTCTGTATGTTTAGGAGATGGGTGGAACCTGATCTAGAGCAATTGGTGTTGTATAATTTTTGGTTCCGGTGCTAAACCGGGAGGCCGTACAGATATTTTTGTTTTTGTGGAGCTGTGAGGTGTGAATGGCCTGTTAGATTTGCTTTCGCACCCATCTCCAGCATGGCCAAATTGATGTCCTGGCTTGAGGCCGGGGGATCAGAATTCTTTTTCATCTGTCCCTCACGACATTGTAACCTGAAATATGAACAACTACAGAAAGAGAAAACAGTTAATGTTGAACCTTTAATTAATTTGCATTTAGACATGTGGTACTTTATTTTCCTCCGATGGTCAAAGCCAAACTGTTACAGACAGCTTTAGTCTCATAATGTATGGTTTGTGCCATCAGGGGGAGAAACATGTACCATTGCAATGTCCAATGCAAATTTTATTTCAAAGATCAAATTAGACTGAGCATCTTTGGTGAGATCTGAATTACTGCTGATATTTTAGTGCAGTTTGGAGTGTGAAGCACCTTAAGCTGTTCTCACAGTTGAGTCTGTACAGTCTGCTGTTGTGAGCAATATAAGCCCCAGTTCTGCTGGGGAACTTTCTGAGCATTGTTTTATTGCTCCCAACACAGCTCTGTGGTCAAAGAATCAATTCACATTTTTGGTGATGTGTCTTCTGCTTAGCATTTTTTAAGGGTGCTATTCACACGTTTGATCATCTATGACCTATGATCTCGGTGGTCTGTTAGGGTTATGACATTTTGCCTGATGTTTAGCATTTTACACACAAATTTTTTCATTGTCTATCCAGTGGAATGGTTCCCCTGATCAGATTTTAAATTCAATTGGTGCTTCTCAGCGAGAGATGATTTGGTTCATTATCATGTGCCACTGCATTGGTGCACAGCAAACAACGACCGTATACTCCTCCCTCTTGGCACTGAGAAGAGAACCAATGAAATTCAAATCACAAGAATTTTCAGGGCCGGTAAGGTTGTTCGGTTTGCAGTGTCACTACAAATATACATGTCTAATATACATCTGCAATGCCATGCATAACCTTTCCCCGTCTGTGGCCATGCATGGCCATTATAATATAATGCATATTATAATGTTATTATAATACAACTATATTATATTAAAATAGTATAAATTAAACTGATTTTATCACTGGTTTCTGGAGGGCTTCTGGAACGATGTATTTATCGTCATAAATCATGCCTTCAGTGACCTTGACTAGTTGGTCCTGCTGCAGGTGCGGTGTCAGCTCTCCATCAGAGCTCCACAGTTCTTGTTGGTACTGTTTTGAGTTAATAGGAATAGTCTGAACCGCACTCTCAGCAGGAACAATCAGCCTGTCAGGCTGCCATTCATCTCCCTATGGGGATGGAGGCCACATATCCCTATTGGTGATGGTATTTTCCATTATTCCGTTTGCGTTGTGGGCCACGCCCTTTTGGCAGTTTTGTTTTTTAAACTCTGTGAAGAAATTTGTGAATAGTTTCAACAGGTCGCTATAGGGCGTTTTTTGGCAATGTTTTGCTTGTTTTCTCAAATCTCTTTCTCTTTTTTGGCAATCTCTTATGAGATGGTTACTCTTTTGCAATAATGGCATTGCATTTTGCTCTGAGATCTTTGGTTAAGTTTCTCTGGGCCTTTCCCTTCTGTTAACCATTTTGCAGACGCTAACACTACGGGGTTTTGATCTCCACCTGCTTTCTATTCTTGAACCCCAGTCTACTATTGATCTGAACGTGTGTTCGGCCGGGTCGACACCATTGGATAAAGCCGTTTGAACTGGGATGCTGGCATTTTTCTTAACAAGCTGTAGTAATGCGTCATGGTCACGGTTTGCATTTTCTAGGCCTGAGTGTTCTCTGTATGTTACCCATAACCGTTCAGCGTACGTTTCAAATGACTCATTACTGGCTTGTTTGATTTCAAATATTTTTCTCCAATCTGCATGTGTCGGTCCCCTCATGTCTAATAATGCCTGTTTTAGACGCTCGTAGATCATTTCGTCGGTTTCGTTATTGTCTCGGTTCATAATGTTGCCAGATTTCATCTCTGTGGTTAGTTTTGGTCTGAGCTCCTCAGGAATTGTGAAGAGAGCTATTTGCCAAACATCTCTAGTTTCTAATTTGTACACCGTGGCCTGTAACATCAATGCTTCCCAGTAGGGTTGAAACGGCCCTTTTCTCGGCATAATTCCTACGACTTGTTTATGTCTAGAGCATTCTTCGCATGTTAACGGGCGGCTGATTGTTGTGATTTCATCATCCGCGTTCGTCATGGTTTTAAGGACAGCGACATTAACTGATTTCTTTGGCAAGTCATTAGATTTTGTTCGAGTCTTTACTGGGCTTCGCAGGTTTGGTTCTTCAGGCCACAAGTTCACAAGAGCTCGGTTACGAGTTTCTCTCTGTGGCCTGTCTCCTAACGCGGCATCGTCATCATCATTTTGAGTCTCTAGCTCAAAGGTTTTATCCAGTGCTGCTCGTTTAACTGCAGCTACTGGAAACCCGGATTTATCGCAGCAATCTTCGAGAGCAGATATGTAATTTCTGCCGGTTTTAAGTTTTCTTTGAATTTGATCAATTTTTGTTGCCATTTCTTCGCGTTGTCTAGCCCACCCCTGTTGCTCAAACGCGAAGGCTTCGACTTGTGCTCTTAACTTTTGCAATTCGTCAGATCGCAATCTTTCGATTTCTTTGATATTTGCTATTGTTCGTTCGTTCTCGGTTATGGTCTCGAGGTCGTTACGACGAAGCAAATAAACAATTGCAGCGGGAATGTTACTGTATTTTGATTTAGATTTCAATTTCGCACCCTCAGCAGAATACCAGGATATTAATTCGTTGTTGCTCCACTTTAATTTTAGTCCCTTGTCGCTTAACCGAACAAGGAGGTGTTTTAATTGCACACCTAAAATCTCCATAATTTCCCCGTCTATACCGCTGCTGTGCTTTCCTTGGAAAGACATGTTTCCCGTCTAATTCTTATGCCCGCCGGAGTTTTCGGTTCCGGTCTAAATAGATGCGAGGTGCAAACAATCTTCCCCTCAACACTTCTAAAAGGCAAATAAGATTGACTTACCACAGCAGCTGGAGATAGGTGAGAAGATCAAACCTCATGTCCCGGGCAGGGATCAAGTTGAAAATCGCGCTGGAAAGACGTTGCTCGTCTGGTTGCGAGATCACGTCGGGGTCACCACTTTGTAAGCCCGTTTATCGGTCCAATGACGGTCTCCAATAATACGGGTGAAGGTCTCTGCGCGTTACAGTCTTTCTTGTACGCAACACAACAATATTAAATGAAATACATTTTCTCTTATGTATTATCTCGTTATTTCATCTGACTCCATAAATGAAAAAGGTTTTTAATGATATCTGAGTATCATTAAAAGTGAGCGAATGTTTGATTATTCCTTTAACTCTTTAATTATATTTTACCCGTTTAGATTAAGAAACTATGTCGCTTTGAGGTCCTCGCGTGTTTTCTCTACACCGCGGGTCTCACGATCACAAGCGGCCAGTATTGGATCATCAAACAGAGGTAATTGCTATATACCTGAGATCGGTCACATTCACGTATACACAATCAAAGATACTTCAGTATAGCCCCATGGAATTGCATACACTTGAATGTAACTTAACGTTTTCTTCAGTAGAGGTCACGGCCACTATTATAGATGTAAGTTGACCAACATAACTTCTCTTATAATAGCTTTGGATTGGCCATGCGTGGTTTCCCACGTACACTTATCTGGAGAAACATCAAATTAAAACAGAGGTAAGACACCCAGATTTAGATTGGTCAAGCAGCGTTTGCTGTTCTAAACGGAAATTCCCTTTTTGTCTTTGCAAACCAAGTACACTTGAATCGATGCCAAATATTAGTCGTCACTAATCTGACGCAGACTTGCGGTAACATACGAATCGTTTAATCTGTTTGGGAAACACAATGTCAGAATCAGTCAGAATAAAATCAAATGTTGACAATTTATTGACCAGGTAACATAATCAATTCATCAATTCCAATTAGACATTGATAAGTCAAAGTTAGACATTTTATCAAAACATAAGAAATACGAATTGCAATCACCTGAAATAAACTACAAACAGTAAACTGTTTGGGATCGTCTGATTACAGAGAGCCCTGAGCAATGTGTGGCCTCTCCTTAAATACCCAGATAATTCAACATGCTTACCAAATGGTGGTGTCTGTCATTATAATTAGATTTTGGTCCCCTGTTGAGGGGGTTCCTGTAGATTAACATACAGGAGGTATGGAGGATCTGGGGAGGGCACACCTTTAAGGGGCACACCACATTTCACATATTTTATAACTTCTTTTAGCTTTTCATTATGGCTGAGAGGATGAGACCAGTTTACCAGGCGCACTGAGAGACTTTAAATGATACCAAACATGTTATAGTTACTTTTTGTACACACTTCACATTGCATAGGTTTTTAGTGAGCTTTAAGTGAGGAGGAGGAGTAAGATGAAGATACTTTAGAAGGGAGGTGTTAGCTGCACAGTATGTTGCATCTCGGATGTTGCTGTTACATCTGCGAGAGAGAGTTCAGATGTTAATTCTCATGAGAGCCTTTTGTTTTCTCGAGGAGTAGCCCAGACTCACTGGCACCCGCCTTACATAGCGCTAGGAGAGAGCTTGCTCCGCACTGCTGCCAATCCTACGATCCACCTAGCGAGCAAGATGCTCTGCTTTCATAGGAATTAATCGCTCACAACGCACCAGTGGTAATGTAGGGTCAGACTGGATGAACTTGCTAATGCTAGTTGCCTTGCTAACAATTAGGCTACATCGGACACCGGATTGATTTAATCCGCACCGCAAGACTTCATGACAACGGTTGCACCCGCTCATGGTCTCTAGTGAAGAGCGTGACAGAACAACAGTGATGTGGACAACAGCTCTGATCTTTCTGTGCTGTAATCTTAATATTGTTCTCTAGCACCAAACATGTCCCGCTCCGCAGGCGTTGCCTCTTTTCACTGCATGTGTGTAGACATGAAGCGCCACATGAGTTATCGTGGTTTCAAAGCACCTTTTAGACCAAAACGTTTTTCCCTTCTAAATGTAGTTTTATTAATCAGCATGTTACGAGCCTTTAATAATAAACAAATTGATTTTTGTTCTAATTTTGTGAAAAATAATTAGATGTCTGGAATGGATAAGGAAAGACTAATCTTACTAGTTGGTAGACTAGTCTCTCACCTTTAATTAAAATATACAAATGTTTTTTACATTTAAAAAAAATGTTCTTTATATAACAGATTGTATTAGATTTGCACTACGTGTGTGTGTATGTGGGTATGTATGAAGGTGAGTGTATGTACGTATATGTATAATTATTTATATTGTGTTCTTTTCTGTTTTTAATTACCTATGTCTTGCTGCTGTTTTTGGTATTGTTTGTATTGTTGTAGACTGGAAGCTCCTGTCACCTAGACAAATTCCTTGTATGTGTAAGCATACTTGGCAATAAAGCTGATTCTGATAACATTCATTTTCAATTGATAAACGGTAAAAGACTGTAAAATTGGTAAAAGATCCCACAGACCCCAATGCTTTGGCCGTCTCTGGACCCCCTGTGGAATTTTGAGAAATGCGTTTAGAGTTTATTTTTTCTTCTTTTCTTCTGTCAACTTTGAAATAAAAAAAAGAAAGTGCAATGTGTAAATGTATATCGTGATAAATATCGATATAGAACAATATGAAAAAGATTATCATGATAACAATTTTGGCCATATCGCCCAGCCCTAATTGTGATCCAATCACTCGAACCACATTCGAAAGTAATTGAAAAATCATGTGACATCACATTTTCAGTGTAAATGTTAATGCTAAATGCCTGATGCATCCTGGAAAAGGTGAAAGACCTGCCTACTAGCCTGGTAATCATCCATTTCATAAAAACAAATTATTTTTAATGAAATTGCTTGGAATTCTACTCAAAATGTCAAATTTTTGGTTAATTTTTTTTATTTGGGCATACACACACGTCACTTTTTTTAAGGAACATTTGGTCCTAATGAAGTGCCCAACATGGTCTTTTGCTGTTGTAGCTCATCCGCCTCAAGGTTCGACGTGTTGTGCATTCTTAGATGCTTTTCTGCTCGCTTATCTTATCTAAGTTACTGTAGCCTTTCTGTCAGCTCGAATCAGTCTGGCCATTCTCCGTTGACCTCTCACATCAACAAGGCATTTCGCAAGGATGTTTTTGTTAGTTTGTTTGTTTGTTTGTTTTTGGCACCATTCTAAATAAACAAGGGCCTGTTGTTCGTGAAAATCCCAGGAGATCAGCAGTTACAGAAATACTCAAACCAGCCCGTCTGGCACCAACAATCATGCCATGATCTAAATCACTGAGATCACTTTTTTTCCCCATTCTGATGGTTGATGTGAACATTTATTGAAGCTCCTGACCCATATCTACATGATTTAATGCATTGCTCCCGCCACATGACTGTTTGATTAGATAATCACATGAATAAGTAGGTGTAGAGGTCTTCCTAATAAAGTGAGTGTATATTTGGAATGCATTTGAGACATATGTTAATACCTGGTGTAAACAGAGCCATTGTGAGCTTGACTTAACTTGATATGTGTTTTTATGTCTCAACAGGAAAGGTAAAGATATGCCACCTGCATTTAAACACTTCTTCAGTAGTGCAATGGTTCTGAACACCATCAACATTTCAGGAACCAAGTTACCCCCAGAGGCCTTGAAGTAAGACTTAAAATACCAAATACACCTCAATATGACTTTTCCATACATGTTTGTTCACGATACGTTTGTTAAAAAGACAATAAAGTCTATTTGTCCTCTCATAGAGCTCTTCTGTTGGGTCTGGCCAGTAATCCTAATGTTAAAGATGTCTCTCTGGACCTCAGCTGTTGTGAGGTAACATGTACAGTTGAAGTCAGATGTTTCCATTTAAACTCCGTTTTTCACAATTCTTGACATTTAATCGTAGAAATCATTCCCTATCTTAGTTCAGTTAGGATCACAAATTTATTTGAATAATGGGAAATGTCAGAATAATAGTAGAGAGAATGATTTATTTAAACTTTTATTTCTTTCATCACCTTTCAAGTGTGTCAGAAGTTTAGATACACTTTGTTAGTATTTGGTGGCATTGCCTTTAAATTGTTGAAGTTGGGTCAAACTTTTTGGGTAGACTTCCACAAGATTCTCACAATAATTTGTTGTAATTTTGACCCATTCCTCCAGGCAGAACTGGTGTATGTCAGGTTTGTAGCCCTCCTTGTTCGCTCACTCATTTTCAGTTCTGCCCACAAATTCTTAAGCCATTTGGCCACAACTTTGGAGGTATCCTTGGGGTCATTGTCCATCTGTAAGACCCATTTGCGATCAAGCTTCAACTTCCTGGCTGATGTCTTGAGATGTTGCTTCAATATATCCACATAATTTTCCTCATGTTGCCATCTGTTTTGTGAAGTGCACTAGTCATTCCTGCAGTAAAGCACCCCCACAACATGATGCTGTCACCCCCATGTTTCACAGTTGGGACGTGTTCATCAGCTTGCAAGCCTCACCCTTTTTCCTCCAAACATAACGATGGTCATTATGGCAAAACAGTTACATTTTTGTTTCATCAGACCAGAGGACATTTCTCCAAAAAGTAAGATCTTTGTCCCCATTTGCACTTGCAAACTGTAGTCTGGCTTTTTTATGGTGGTTTTGGAGCAGTGGCCTTCTCCTTGCTGAGCAGCCTTTCAGGTTACGTTGATATAGGACTTCTTTTACTGTGGATATAGATACTTGTCTATCTGTTTCCTCCAGTATATTCACAAGGTCCTTTGTTGTTGTTCTGAGATTGATTTGCACTTTTCACACCAAAATATGTTAATCTCTAGGAGACAGAATGCGTCTCCTTCCTGAGCAGTATGATGGCTGCAGGGTCCCATGGTGTTTATGCATTGTTTATACAGATGAATGTGGTACCTTTTAGGTTTTTAGAAATTTCCCCCAAGGATGAACCAGACTTTTGGAGGTCCACAGTTTTTTCGGAGGTCTTGGCTGATTACTTTTGATTTTCCCATGATGTCAAGCAAAGAGGCAGTGAGTTTGAAGGTAGGCCTTAAAATACATCTGCAGGTACACCTCCAATTGACTCCAATTAGCCCATCAGAAGCTAATGGGCTAGTTGTCTAAAGGCTTGACATAATTTTCTGTAATTTTTCAAGCTGCATAAAGTCACAGTTAACTTAGTGTATGTAAACATCTGACCCACTGACAATGTGATATAGTCAATTAAAAGTGAAACAATCTATCTGTAAATAATTGTTGGAAAAATTGCTTGTATCATGCACAAAGTAGATGTCCTAAACAACTTGCCAATACTATAGTTTGCTAATATGAAATCTGTGGAGTGGTTAAAAAATGTGTTTTATTGACTTCTACCTAAGTGCATGTAAACGTCTTCTCAGTTTACCCATTTATGCATGTGCATAAAAATCTATGTTCATTTTGACTAATTCATTCATTTTAATATACATGTTTATGGAAATTAACAACAAACAAGTTTTGATTGCTTAACCCTTTTTGCAGTTTTCGGAGTTGTTTGGCTTATGTGTTAATTAAACTGAGTTGTGCATTAAGTAATTCCATGTTGCTTATTGTTTTAAAATCCATGCGGCATAATCAACCCCGGAGAAAATGGAGTTAAATGATCATTCTGGGGCAACAGCATTTGTGGCATGCAGTCAAATACAACAAAGACTCATTTCAATTAATCTCTCAGTTTGTATAAACAAATAAATTAATTTGAGGTTTTTTAAGCTCCATTTTTTTTGTTAAAGCACTTTATTTTATTTTATAATATTTATGTTTTATTTCATTTTATTATTATTATTATTTGAGCTGCAAAGTTGTCTAAATCATCCTTCTGAAGTGGAACTACAGAGTGTTTTGAAGTTTGGAGAAGGAGCCCTGAGGATTTTTGCCGTTGGCAACATTTTGACAGGTTTTTATACTTCTAAGGAAGGCTCACGCTGTTAAATTATGCTCTGTACTGAAGAGATATCAAATTTGAGCAGAAATCATTTGAAAGATGTGATAAAACCATAAAATGACAATTATAACTCACTATGGAAAAGCAGAAAGCTTTGCAGAATCTGTTTATTTCATTCGAATTGTGGCAGTCTAGGTCAGTATTGGGTGTCAGACCTCCAGTGCTTTAAAGTTTTAAACACCCCAGAACTGTTTAGACTCCCAATCAAAAACATGTTCACGTTGCTCTCAAATGTCTGTGTATTGAGCTGCTTGCCAAGACCAGCAATTTACAATGTTAATGAGATGCGCGTGTGTGCGTGTGTGCGTGTGTGCGTGCGTGCGTGCGTGCGTGCGTGCGTGCGTGCGTGCGTGCGTGCGTGCGTGTTCTTGCTCAAGAACGCAAAGCAGTTTAGCATTCTTAGCCAGTGGCTCAATATGTCTGCTTGCACACAGACACAATCATGCTGAGATTTTACATTGCAAAACAATTAAGATAATGAATTTGTACTAATGGTTGGAAGAACTAATTAGATAAATCCCAATGATATCAACCGTACCTAATTGTTGCTGAAAGATCACACTGGGTATTTTGGTAGTGAAATTAAGCCGGTTTTGATGGATCTCATTTTATTAAATTGTCTTTGCGTGTGTATTAGTGTGTATTAACTGTTGGCCATGTTCTAACATATATGTGCATCACTTTTTCTTTCTGCTCCCTAAAGCTTGGTCACTGTGTAAGTATCACTGTAGCAAATGGCTCAAATCATCAGATACCTGCATTCATAAAGGTTCATCCATGCTACCAAAATAATCTCCCATTATCATGCTGACCCACTCTCTAAACCTGCCATAGAGCATCTCAAGTTTTAACCCAGACTCTAGATACTTCATTTATACTTTCATTTCATGTTTCATATGTATCAGAGTAATGATGTCGGACTCCCAATAAGTTTCAGGGTTCCTACAGATATGGAAAACCAGAATTTCAAAATGGACATTTCCAGACTTTTCACAGAAATGAATAAAATCCTATTAATTGGTAAGAAAAATAATGGAATATCTATAGTGAAAACATTGTTTTAGTTACTCAGGTGTAATGTTTTTCATTGGCTTAAAGGTGCTAATTTTGAGTGCTGTCTCCATAAAATGATTTTTCAAGTTTTCGAGTTTTCACAAATTACTGGAAAAGTCATGGAAATTCATTGTTCCAAAGGTGTGGGAACCCTGATTTCCTTAAGATCTGTTTCTCTGATAGTTCTGCCTTGGATTTTTGTTGGGTTTCAGCTGCGGTCCGGAGGCTCCCAGATCCTGGAAGGCTGCATTGCTGAAATTCCCAACATCTCTTGTCTGGACATCTCTGATAATGGTCAGTCAAACAATATAATTTTCTAATAGGAATGCTGAACCATGTGATGGATGCATGTATCCCCAAATCAGTTTGCAGCATTGTCCACCAGTCTTTTTCGTCCCAATGTGCAGTGATCAATGTTTTTGATGAGCAAGTTTTATTAATTGCATGACAAAAGTTGTGCTTTTACTGTTATTGATTAAAGGTTTGTACTCTAATGGTTTTGCTTAGAATTTGTTGACCTATTTAGACACTTAATGTAGTTTGTCTGCTTCTCATTAAATTGCTAATTGACTTTTTCAACATGAAAACAAAAAGGCAGATTTAAAGAGTTAAGTGGTATGTGTTGGTATTTGTGTGTATTAGAAAAACACTTTCATATGTAACAATTAGTGTCAAATGAAAATTATATAATCTCCTCACCCTCATGTTGTTCCAAACCTGTATGACTTAGAACACAAAAGGAGAAATGTTGAACTATGTTCACATTGCTCTGTTCCATACAACACAAGTCCTAAGTGACCAGATGCTGTCAAGCTCCAAGGTGATAACAAAGCCAAGTTATTGTAACAAATTACAAGGGGAGGTTTGATTAAGCAGAGAGAAGGCTGCTTTAAAGGAACAGTTCACCCAAAAATGAAAATTCGCTCATCATTTACTCACCCTCATCACATCCCAGATGTGTGTGACTTTCTTTCATCTAATGAACACAAACAAATATTTTTAGAAGAATATCTCAGCTCTGTAGGTCCTTACAATGCAAGTGAATGGTGGCCAAAACTTTGAAGGTCCAAAAAGCACATAAAGGCAGCATAAAAGTAATCCATAAAACTCCAGTGGTTAAATCCATGTCTTCAGAAGCGATATGAAAAGTGTGGGTGAGATAGATCAATATTTAAGTCCTTTTTTACTATAAATTCTCCTCCCTGCCCAGTAAGTGGCGAAATGTACGAATAATTTGTATCAGCAAAAACAAAAGAATAACGTGAACTTGAAATTGGAGATTTATATTAGAAAAATTACTTGAATATTGACCTTTTTCTTACCCACATCTATCATATCGCTTCTGAAGAGATGGATTTAACCACTGGAGTCTTATAGATTACTTCTATGGTGCTGTTGTATGATTTTGGAGCTTTAAAATGTTGGTACTCATTTAGTTGAGGACTGACAGAGCTGAGATATTTTTTCTAAAAATCTTTATTTGTTCTGTGCGGAAGAAAGAAAGTCATGCACATCTGGGATGGCATCAGGGTGAGTAAATTATGAGAGAATTTACATTTTTGGGTAACTATCCCTTTAAAAGAGCTTTCATCTTTTAAAAGTATGTTGATTTTGTTGGGCATGTTAGTTCATGCCATATATAATCAGGTTCCCATAAATGTTGTGCTTTTTTTGCATTATGTGGTCTTCTCAGGTCTGGATTCTGATATGGCAACTCTTTTAGTATGGCTTGCCAGGAACCGCTCAATAAGACATCTGTCATTAGGCAAAAACTTCAACAATATCAAATCAAAGTAAGTGAGCACTATACAGTGTAAGATGCCACATGTACATCATATACACAAATAAAAGTAAAATATCTACACATTTTGTTGTTTTTAGTTTTCTTTTTCTTTTTTTAAGGTTTTAATTGTATTATTGTTTTGTTTTTTTCTCCTTAATGCGAAGAAATCTAGCTCCAGTCTTGGACAACCTGGTGCACATGATTCAAGAGGAAGAATCGGTAAGAGATCAAAACAGTGATGTCTTTCCATGGTAATGGAAATAACCATGTTTTTTGGGAAGGTGCATGTTTTGAACTGTTTGTCCTGCCTTTTGGGTTCAGAGTCAGTGAACAGTAAATGTTCCGTATCTGTAGTGGAGGCTGTTTTGTGCTGAAAAAGATTAATGGCTTTATTAAGTTACTGCTATTATGGGGCAACTGTTTATCTGTGTTTGTGTGAGAGAGTGTATGTGTGTTTGGGTTGGAGTAATGGCCTTAGACCCCACAGCAGTGCATTTGTGTGCAAGAGATTAATGGATGAATGCAGTTCAGTCTCTCTGAGCTTGTGGGCTGCAGATATGCAGTTTGATTGTGCTTTCTCTGGTATGCATGACCCAACATGAACCAACCAATGTGACATGGCAATCAGTGCATGCTAAAAGGACTAACAAAGTCACACCATGTGTCCTGCTATCTGTGTTTGAGTGTGTGTTGAGCACCTGACAACAGAATTGTGATTGTGCTCTTTAAGCAGTGAGACACTCGTCCAGCAAATAGCTTAGAGTCAGGAAAACATTTGCCACTCATGAGGAGTGGGAGAGTGAATATCTCTTACAGATTGTCAGTGGTTATCACGGCACTGGGCTGATATCTCTAAATTTCCACAAAAGGGTTGACACTATCAAATCAGAAATAATTTTGAATACTTTCTCCTTTCTCAACTTTAACCTCCTGAGACCCCCACGTGACTTCTGTGTACATTTTCAATAATTTTTTTTTATTTATCTAGTAGCACCTAATAAACAAGCAACAAATTAATACATTCTAGCACTTAGCTGCTTCGGAAAGCTATAGGATACACTATTGCTCCCTTCTTAGTGAATTACTTGACCTCAAGTGTGGTAACTGTCTGCACTGGTCTCAGAACAGTTTGAAATGCACCTTATTTTCATCCTAACCTCATATTAAGCCTCTGAAAGCAAAATTTTTCAGCTTTTGGATGAATGTATTAATTCTCAATAAAAGTCCAGTCATATTAGTAACTTTATAAAAGCTGTTTTGTTCCACATGGTGAGGCTATCCTCATGGGGGCTGTCATGTTATTATCACATGACCATCCGAATACTACTTGCTTAATCTCAGTAACTGCCCTGTTATTGGACGCTCACTTCAAAAATCTAATTAATCATGGCTGACTGTGAATGGGGAATTTCTAAACTGACATTTAAAAATGAAACTATTGCATTTGAATAATGCTGCCTCCAGGCCACTAGGTGTCATTGTAAACCTAAGATGATACACAAATTACTGAGTGTTCCTTTAAAAAGATCCAACTAAATGGATTGACATGTACAGTTTTCTGCCCTGTTGTGACATATTTCCTTTTCATATAGGAAGTTTGGTTGGGACATATCAAAGTTTTGCACTTTTTTTCTTTTCTTTTAATATGCAATTGGCTCGAGTTTCATCACAGCCATGACCCATGCTTTGCTACTTGATGGTCTCTCGCAGAGGGAGAGACATTCTCATTCTAGAGAGCATTCGTTGATTGGATAGAAATCTTGGTAGTACAGCATGAGTCATCAATATTTTGGTCTGTTTTTTTCCAGAAGAGAAAGACTGTATATTTTAAATGTGCTTATATATTACAAAAGGGAATTTTGTCATAGTTTAAGAGTATGCTAGCATATAGATGGCTAGCACACATGGACTAAAACTCTCATTTTGAGGTTTTCAATATGCCAAGACCTCAAGTGAACTATTTGTAGGTTGATTTCCCTGAAAAGGTTAAAAAACTGTGGCTCAGTGGTGCTTTCAAAACATTGCTCTGTTTCTTTAAGCATCCCAACCAGCCCAAAACAGCGACAGTGTTGGGGAATAGTTTACTAAAAGAAGTGACGCTACTGATTTAAATTTACTGAATTACATTTTTCAGCAGCTCAACAGTTTTTCAGCTGTTTCCCTATAGTGTCGGTTTCCAGTAATGAGCTACAATTTCCAATGAGTAGCGCTGTTGAGTGCTACATTCGTAACGCTTTATTGTGAACGCAGAAATAGAGCCAAGGGAGTAGTCAAACACGCTGTCATGTAGTGCTGGGGAAACCAAATGATTTAAGTGATCGGTTCTTTCAGACAGTTCATGGAAATGAAGTAGTTCACATAGATTGACTGATTCACTTGAGCACTGTGCAGCCTCAAAGAGACTTTACCTTCATTTTTTGAAGTGAAAACTTTTGTTAATTGCTGCTGTTTATCACTATTTTACAATTACTGTATATATACAGTGTTTATAGTTTTATTAGAGTATATTAATAAAAATGTATGCATTTGAGACCAAATAAATTAAAATTGTACATTTCAGAACTTCCTCCCCAATCCAACATTTAGTGAAATCGCTTATTTTGAAATATGAATATACAGCATATATGCATGACTAGGGCAACCTCAGCTATAATGGACATGACAGCAAATCCACAGCCTGTATCTACAGTATGCTAAGCATTGTTTATTATTTTAAATTCGTAGATGTTTACAGAAGTGGATGTTTTACATAGAAGTATTAAAACTTGGTCAAAAAACTGTTTATTTCTAATATTCAAAGATAGGGTACTGATTGGTCATGAAAAGCGTAATTGTTAAAATTAAAACGTAATTAGCTTGTACTAATTAATATTAGTAACATGTAATATGTGTGTCATAAACACTGTAAAATAAAGTGATACCCAAGAAACTCCATAACATTGTAAATGAACCACAAGGATTAATATACATACAGATATGATGTACATACAGCTCAATCAGCCACATAATTTAAACCACCTGCCTAATAATGTGTTGGTCCCCCTCGTGCCGCCAAACAGTGACAACCTGAATGGCCAGAGTTTTTCCAACTGACAAAGTCTATGGTAACTCAGATAACCAATCTGTACAATTGTGCTGAGAAGAATATCATCTCAGAATGCTATTATGAGATGCGGGTTGGCACTGTTTGGCAGGATGAGGGGACCTACACAATATTAGGCAGGTGGTTTAAATTATGTGGCTGATTGAGCTGTATGTATATAGATAGATAGATAGATAGATAGATCTATACATTATAATACATGTTAACAAGTTAATTACACGTATGTTATATGCACACATGTGCAAACACGCAGTTAAAATGAAGCTAGTTTGTTCTGTTAGTTTTAATGTTTAGAGATTGATAAATTGGATCAGGCTGATTCTGGTGTAGAGTCTGGTAGATCGAGTTTTGGCACTTGCCACTGTCTGATTTATTGTACAAGTTTTCAGTCTTCTGGCCATTTTCATAATTATCAGTCTAAATAAATGGCAGAAAATGTCAGTTATTTAAAAAGTTTTGTTATGGCTTAATTTATTTAATATGTTGAGATATAGATGTTTAAAGCCAACAGCACTGTGCGCTTCTACTGAAACCTGTGACTCACCCGTGTATTTGCACTCTTCCTGTACCTTGTGTTTTGCAATGCTGATACTTCTGCTGGGAAACACAGACAATATATATATTTAATATATATATGGTGGTAGTAAAATAATAATAATATTGTTATCATTATCTGAATCACCATTGTAATATGTACATTTTGAATACAGAACAATACAAAGACATTTGTAGGTTGGTTTGATTTGGGCATTTTCACTGTCCCTTCAAAATAAATATTTCAATATTTCAAAATATAATTTATATGTGTGTGTGTGTGTGTGTGTGTGTGTGTGTGTGTGTGTGTGTGTGTGTGTGTGTGTGTGTGTGTGTGTGTGTGTGTGCGCGCACATAATGAGCACTTAATTAGGAACACCTGTACACCTATTTATTCATGCAATTACCTAATCAGCCAATCGTATAGATCTGTGTATGGTTTGAACATTTCTCCACGTTCATTTGCCAACTACCCACATGTAAAAGTTTTGCATAGAGGTATTCAACATGAGACTTACATCCTCTCCTATTTTTATGGCAGAAGAACAGTGTTAGTCCAAAGGCGAGTAGAGTCACAATCAGAACAGAGGTAATAACAATAAGAGGAATCCTCATCCAATCTGAAGAAAGCCACAAAAAAAAATGTGTATTTTTTTTTGGTTTACATTCAGATACAGTCAATACTATATACAGCACACAATTAACAGAAGCTGTGTTTTTACCAACCTGGAGATGCTGTTTGCTGTTTGTATTCTTTGGACATTCCTGTAACAGCTGACAGTGTTGATGTGAACAGTCCAGGGGATGTTATGAGATTTTTAACTAGACAAAAGTTAGATAAGCTTTATTGAAAAATAGAATTAGCCTAACTTTAAGTCTACACTGTATACAAATGGCACATTAGTCAAAACATGTTAGCTCCCATTGTAATCAGTAAACAATGGAAACATCTACAGAATCTTCAGTTGAATTAAATGTCTTCTAATTAATTAAAAAATAATTTATTTATATATATATATATATATATATATATATATATATATATATATATATATATACATATATACAGTGCATCTGGAAAGTATTCACAGCGCTTCACTTTTTCCACATTTTGTTATGTTACAGCTTTATTCCAAAATGGATTAAATTCATTATTTTCCTCAAAATTCTACAAACAATACCCCATAATGACAACGTGAAAGAAGTTTGTTTGATGTCTTTGCAAATTTATTAAAAATAAAAAACAAAAAAAATCACATGTACATAAGTATTCACAGCCTTTGCTCAATACTTTGTTGAAGCACCAATTACAGCTTCAAGTCTTTTTGTGTATGATGCTACAAGCTTGGCACACCTATTTTTGGGCAGTTTCTCCCATTCTTCTTTGCAGGACCCCTCAAGCTCCATCAGGTTAGATGGAGAGTGTCGGTGCACAGCCATTTTCAGATCTCTCCAGAGATGTTCAATCGGGTTGAGGTCTGGGCTCTGGCTGGGCCACTCATGGACATTCATAGAGTTGTCCCGTAAGCACTCCTTTATCATCTTGGCTGTGTGCTTAGGGTCCTGTTGTCCTGTTGGAAGATGAACCTTTGCCCCAGTCTGAAGTCCAGAGTGCTCTGGAGCAGGTTTTCATCAAGGATGTCTCTCTACATTGCTGCATTCATCTTTCCATCGATACTGAACTGTCTCCCAGTTCCTGCCACTGAAAAACATCCCCACAGCATGATGCTGCCACCAACATGCTTCACTGTAGGGATGGTATTGGCCAGGTGATGAGGTTTACTCCAGACATGACGCTTGCCATTCTGGCCAAAGAGTTCATCAGACCAGATAATTTTTTTTTCTCATGGTCTGAGAGTCCTTCAGGTGCCTTTTGGTAAACTACAGGCGGGCTGTCATGTGCCTTTTACTGAGGAGTGGCTTCCATCTGGCTACTCTACCATACAGGCCTGATTGGTGGAGTGCTGCAGAGATGGTTGTTCTTCTGGAAGTTTCTCCTCTCTCCACAGAGAAACGCTGGAGCTCTGTCAGAGTGACCATCGGGTTCTTGGTCACCTCCCTGACTAAGGCCCTTCTCCCCCGATCGCTCAGTTTGGCCGGGCAGCCAGATCTAGGAAGAGTCCTGGTGGTTCCAAACTTCCATTTACGGATGATGGAGGCCACTGTGCTCATTGGGACCTTCATTGGGAGGTCTACAGACAATTCCTTGGACTTCATGGCTTGGTTTGTGCTCTGACATGCACCGTTAACTGTGGGACCTTATATAGACAGGTGTGTGCCTTTCCAAATCATGTCCAATCAACTGAATTTACCACAAGTGGGCTCCAATCAAGTTGTAGAAACATCTCAAGAATGATCAGTTAAAACAGGATGCACCTGACCTCAATTTTGAGTGTCATGGCAAAGGCTGTGAATACTTATGTACATGTGATTTATTTATTTTTTTAATATATAAATTTGCAAAGATTTCAAACAAACTTCTTTCACATTGTCATTATGGGGTATTGTTTGTAGAATTTTGAGGAAAATAATGAATTTAATCCATTTTGGAATAAAGCTGTAACATAACAAAATGTGGAAAAAGTGAAGCACTGTGAATACTTTCCAGATGCACTGTATATATGTATATATATATATATATATATATATATATATATATATATTTTTTTTTTTTATTTATTTATTATTATTATAATTTTTTTTGCCTATAACCACTTTATTTTCCCCATTCATCTGAAATAAATTAATTTGACTAACAAATCCTTCGTGATGATTGACTGTTGATTTATTTTTTTATTAGAAAAACTTATGACCTTTACATCAAATCCAGCTCGTGATGACTCTGGCCTCGTCTCAATTAATTATTTGTAATTTCTTTTTTAAACCACATATACTGTATACACAGTTGTAGCAATATTAACATTCTAATTATAATTGTGAAATTTTCTACAATAGATATACAGTACAATTGATTTCCTTTGAAAATAAAGTTTGATACATAATTATTCACCAATTTTAATGTTGATGTAGTGTAGCATCATGCTTAGAACTGATTAGTCCATGTTAGTTAACTTTCTGATACAATTTAGCCATTTACACTCAGATGCAAAAACAATATAATTATCATTAATAACTACAGTCTTAAACAACACAAAATAGGTATCGTTTGAAAGCTTAGAAGATGTACTTTACAGAAGTGTTCCATCTTAATAATTTATTAATAATATTTGCTCTGTACATATTATTGTAATCAGTAAAAACATCAAACTCATCAAATAGCCATGTGTGCCACATGTTGTTGGAAAGCTCTAAAAGTAGAATACAAGCAGCCTATTTGTTTTACTCAGACCAAATTTATAGCAAGCTAAGTATGTCTTCAACATTTATGTTTCATGTGAACAGGTATTGCTCATATGCCACTTTTTCACTTATAGCTTCACAAAATATAAGCAGAGCATAAAGTATCACATGCCTCTCTTAGAGGAGGCAATTATCTTTCAACTGAGCAGACACACAAATTAATCAGATGCATCGATCATTAGACACGAAGCATGACGTAGCAATCTGGCATCTTACAATATGGCTAAAAACACTAACTTTCCTGGATCAGATGACATCATTGGAAATTGTATTGGGTCCAGATCGGTACAAAAATTATATTTGGGCAGAGAGACTGGTGTTATTGGTGACTATTACATATGGCCACCAGGAGATGGCACCAAGTACATGACACCGATTCAGTGATGACTCAGATGGCACAGAATGAAACTCATTCTGTGAAATCTCACTACTAAAATCATTTCTGCATGCTATGCAAACCTTTAGTAATTTTTGTGTTTGTATGTATAATTATTTTTCATGTACCGTTATTATGTTTTTGTTTAGAGAAGCTTTTGGACTCTCAGATAAGTTATTATTGTAATGCTATAACTTTTGATTACATTGTCATTTCAACACATTGGGAATGATTGGCAACAAAATAAAAGCAGTTTTTCGGAGCCACGTTATTTACACTCTAAGGTATATAATGTCATATCACAAAAATAAGATTCTTAGACCAGCAGTGTGACGAGGATTTGAGCATCTATTCCATGCTGAGTGCTGCATGCTTGGCGTTTTTTTTTTTTTATTTTTTTTTTTTTCCTGGTCGCCCAGTGTTGAAAAATGTTCAACTTTGTGTAAAACGCAGCACTTGTCACTGTCACTTTTTACCCAGCCATCCAATCACAGTGGAGGAGGGGCGGTACAAATACCACATGACCAACCATCACATCCTGCTTGTACAATGACTTAACAACAATGGAGGAGAAGTTTGCTGGTCTGAATACTCTGTAGTCTTCATACCTGTACTAGATGAAATTCCCGGATATATAATAACCACAATATTAATATGAAAAATAATGCTTCAGCCTTCCCTTCATCCAGAGCAAGTACTCTACCTTGTGCTGACATTTTTACATTCACTTGGTGATAACACAAATGAAATTAGGTGCGAAATTAGGTACTTGCAAAACATTACTTCCGCAGATATTCTGTATCATTGCAACCGAAGCGTCTCAGCTGAAAAAACACTGCGCCTTCAAGGCGCTCTCAAACGCTCCCAGCTGAGCGTTTTCAGAAGAGCGCCTGGCATTTTCAGCTGCAAAAAACACTTTGGTGGATGCACGGCCTTACGCTGAGAGTCTCAGAATGGATCATAATCTATATCATTCAAAAATTGTTATAGTATTTTTACATTGATACCAAACACTTGACTCTACTTTTGTTTTTTTTTCTTTTCTTTTTTTATAAGCCTTTAATTTTGGGAATGCCACTGAAAAATCTTTAGAACTTAAAGCAAATCATGCATTTTGATGCTTCCAGTGTTGCGCATCAAGATATTTTGGTGTGGTGTATCATTGGTTGCTTCCAGTGTAGACGCAATGTTAGGTGACCTGAAATGGAAGTTATTTTTACCTGTCGTCATGTTGCTGTATGATCTGTCTGTCCATTCGACAGATGATCTGACTGTCTTTTCTTGTGGTTGAGAAGCTGACAAAGACATTTAGAATGATCAAATGTGGAAATGTATTTCAAGCCATGCAATATTCTTGAACTTATTCTGGAATAATAAAGGAAGTTCAATGAACATCTACTTTAATTAAAATATTTATGGCATTTTATGGATATTCATTGATTATCAATAGAAACATCTGGTCATTAACAAATATCTTTGAATTGACTCAATTGAATATTTAAGGAAGGTCATGGAATATCAATGAAATTCAATTGAAATATGTACGTAATGTGAAGGACATTCGTGTAAAATCAAAGGAAACATCTGATAATCAACTTGTAAAGTAAGTTACAGCACAAATACCTGCCATCACTGAAAGATTGACCACAATAAAAGTTTCCACACTATGACCTTTGCCCACTGCACAAGCATAAAGTCCAACATCATTTGCAGTCAGGGTGTCTATTGTTACTTGAAGAACTTTCCTCTGAAAATCATCACGCATAGATACTCTGCCATCACGGAGAAACTTTCTTCCTTTTAATGTGTAAATAGATTTGATATTGCGTCCTGTTGATATTTTGAAGAAGTATTTGGGATAGAAGGTGTAGTCTTGTGCATAAGTGCAGTCAATGTTGGCTGTTTTACCCATAAATCCAGTTACACTGAGTTCACAAAGTGTATCACAAAGAACTGCAACACCAACAGAGAGTGAGATTTATTTTAGCTCTGTTATACAATATATACAATATATATATACATTTATCAACTCATTATTACAAAATGTAAAGTGTGACTATTATTAACCTTACCTGAGTAGAGAATGAAGATGAACAAAAATGTGCCAATCATGTTTTTTTCATAAGATATGTCACAAAAAAGCTTTGCAGTAGTTACACCAAACAAAAAATGTGTTTGATTTTTAAATCACTCAAGTTGTCAGTGGTTAGCTGTTACTGTGGCTTATTAAGCTGCATCTGTGTAAAGCTGCTCTGACACATTGAATTGTAGTGTGTGTTAGATAATACAAATACTTCCTGTGACCTCTGCTTATGTGAGTACTTACATGTACATACCATACTTGTTTTAAAGTAGTATTTAGCTTGTATAATTTATCTTTTTTTATTATTACTTATTTGCAATTATCATCTTGACAGCTTTACAAATTGGTGATTTTAATAAATATTTGAAATTCTTTTAACATTTTCCATTACGTTCACTTAAACTGTATTATAATTATTGAAGCACAGGAAATGGCCCTCTGTGGTCTTGGGCTCAGAACTGCAGGAAGTGGAGGAAGACAGGGTTGAGAATAAGCACCCGCTTTTGGGTGTTTGTGCATGCACGTGTGTGTTTTCTATTTGTGCAGTTCTATACATCTCATTCTGTCTGAAAAGAAAGGGAGGGGATTTCAGAGGACATGATATAAATGGTGTAAAAAAAAAAAAATCATTATTTGCAGCCACTGACCAGAGATATATTTGTTATCTGTGTCAAAATTATTCACTATATGCGCAGGAGAATGTGGACACCATAATAAATGCTTGTTGAACATAATTTTTAACAATTCTGGTCATTTTTGACCCGTGTTGAAAACCATTCAAAATACATAAATTCTTGATTAATGTACAACATCACAAAAAAATCTTATAGGTTCACTCCGAAATATTTGTTTTTGTGTCATCTTGGACTTGACACCTTGCGGGTTGGTTGAGCATCATTTTAAATAAATAGTTTTCAGTTTCAGATGTCATTGTAGAAATGTATTATTCACAGTCAGCCATGATCACTTTAATTAATGAGTGAATGTGTAAAATAACAGGACGGTTACTGAGATTAAGCGAGTAGTATTCGGCTGGTGATGTGATTCTAACAAGGCAGCCCCCATGAGCGGACCCTCTCCATGTGGAATAAAACTGCTTTTATAATGTTACTGATATGACTGCAGTCTTCATATTAATGTGAGTGCTCATGATTTCCTATATGTATTGCAAAATTACAGTTTATGTCTTAAGAGTTGAACTTTTTGTAATGAGGAAAAAATTATTGAGTGCACCTTTAACAAAAATCTCTTTTACTGTGGTCACAAAGTGTATAATGATAGAGGGGGAAATTATATATTGTGAATATTTATGGAGAAACATCATTTAAGATAATTTTTTTTTTTTAAATAAAAGCATTGGCCAAGGAATTTACATTTATTTCAGTCGCTTTTGGTATTTTATAATATCTCAACAATATTACAACAATTTATGTTTTATTCTGCTCATAGAAAATCGAACGTGTACATTTTAGAGTTACAATTTCAGTACATGCCTAGATCACAAATGAATTCTGATAATCTTTTCCAGCATTCAAAGTGGGCCCAGTTTGTATCAGTTGAAAAAAAAAGAAAAGGAAATGTTACATTTAGGGTGGCCATACCTCAATATTGAACTCTTTTTCTGACCTTTAAAAAGCATCCAGCCGAGATTTCTAAATTGCCTTAAATGCTTTGTTTTCATATTGACGTTCTCTCTACAGTTTTTATACATTCTGTGTATCAGGTACTGTGCATCAGTTTTTCCTTTACCCAATTATGCCTACTTCCCTACTACTACTCAGACATCACTGTCTCACCATCATTCATCTATAATGGATTTCATGAACATGGGCTTGGGATAACTTTAGTAAACCTTAGTAAACACCTTTCGCCGCTGCATCCACAGATGCAAGTAAAGAAATTAATTTGCTAAGCAGAAGCCATACATCAACACTGTCCAGAAGCACTGCGGACTTCTCTGGGCTTGGTCTCATTTTAGATGGAAACAATGGAACCATGTTTTTTGTTCAGATGAGTCCACATTTCAAATAGTTGTTGAAACAGCCATGTTCTCTGGGCCAAAGAGGAAAAGGACCATCCAAGCAGTTATCAGCATCAGGTCCACAAACCAGTGTCTATGGGCCAGAGGTGTGTCAGTGCTCATGGCATGGGTAACTCACACATCTGTGAAGGCACCATTAATGCAGACAGATATGTGCAAATTTTGGAGCAGCATATACTGCCATCCAGCACTGTCTTTTCCAGGAACGTCCCAGCATTTTCAACAGGACAACTTCAAACCATTTACTGGCCAAATAAGCGGACAGTGTGGGTGCTAGATTGGCCTGCCTGCAGTCCTGGGCATCTCAATTGAGAATGTGTGGTGTGTTATGATGTGCACAATATGGCAACAAAGACCCTGTACAATTGTGCAGCTGAAGACCTGCATAATGGATGAATGGGGGACAATTCCACTTTTTAAACTTAAACTTGTGTCTTCAGTGCCTAACTGCTTAAGTTTTATTAGAAGAAAGGTTGATGTTTCACAATGGTAAATACTTAACTGTCCCAGTGTGTTGCAATCATCTGATTTGAAATTACTGTACATTTGAAAAAAGAAACTATTAAGTTCACAAGGTAAAACATAATTTAATGTGTAGTTGTAATGCTTTCATTATAGCAAAGGGTCCCAACTTTTTTGGGATTTTGGTTGTAAACCAGAGTAAATACAGTACGCTCCCATATTAAGTAAATTTAATTCAACTTTTCTCAACTGCATACCTAAAGAATGTACTTTTATTAACGGCCAAGAAGTTCTTCATCAAATGTAGTACATCATTTTTCAGTAAAAGTAGAAAAAATAAAAGTAGTAAAGACGCCTTATATAAAGTGTGTCTGGAGATTTAGTACATGTAATTACTGTAGCTATAAACAAAAAAAACATCATTTTCTAATTTTTGACACCTTACATTAAATGGACTGATATATCATCCAGGTCAATTAATCGGCTGATATTTGGTAACACTGATACTATTAGAATTGGCCAGTAGCTCTGCCTTTGTGGTTGATTATTTGAATGTTGTTAGCTCCCCTTGTAGCAGTTCCAAATTTTACCAACAGCCTTGTCAATTGAAACACTTTCTGTTTTCAAATATTTTTTTTGGTGTAAATTTTGGACACTGGGATAGCAGCTCTTGTGGTCTTTCTTCCCGGCTGTTCTTTCTGTCTGATGCTCTTTGTAGCTCTTGAAATGGCTGATGGGCACTTGCTGGTCGTTCAGCATCATGCCATTCGATTCCCTTATGGCCCTCTCAGCAGCCTCAAAGGTATTAAAATATATGGATCCATAAACCTTAGACCCATTCACATTGCAGATGACTCTGCAGGACAGGAAGTCCCTTAAGACATATCATAAGTTACAAAGAGAACTACCTCCAGAACGTTGTTCACAGGACAAGGCCGTTGTTGCAGTCTGTGTACAAGATGTTAAACCTGAGGCAGCTGATAAGTCCAGTATATAGTCAGACTAAGCAAATAACTGAAGGTCTCTGAACATTTCTGCTCCTTTTACAGGGCATGAACATTCTAAATCACCATTCTACATTGTGATGTAACTATTAAAAGTTTGAAAGTTCTGTTGAAAGGTCTGTGTCAGAGTTCCATTCTTTTGTGTTGTCATAACTAACAAGCTTTAAAGAAAAACAACTTTAAGGTCAGATAAATGAGGTGAATATTGTTTTTGTTCAAGTAGGGTTGAATTAACAATGAGCAAGTTATTATTTATCATCACCAAAACATGATTTGCATGCTACACACACACACATATATATATATAGACAGTATATACCGTATATATGGCAGAAGTAGTAAGAGTAGTATTGTTTGTTGCATGAGTTGCATCTTTACCCTATTTGACTATAATGGGTTCTGAGTTGTTGCGAAACAGTGCCATAGTTACATTTGCATTGCATTTAACAAGGTCAACTCTAATTTTGGTTAAACGTTTCCACAGACTGTTTTACAACATTCTCCATTTTACAGCATGGCTTTACGGACAGTGTTAAGCATCTGTTGGATGCATTTTGGAAGGTAATAATATTGCAAAACTCGAGAGCTTGTAGATTTGAATTTGAAAATATGTACAACCAGTATATGTAGATGTAAGTCAATGCACATTATTAGAGTAAACATTTGGTTTGCATGTCCAAAGATGTGATCCACACAATCCATTTGCAATTGAATGACTCTTTTAATATCCATTTTGTTATTTACCAATAATTTGTTGATTTGTTGATTTGCTGCTTTTGGTGTTGAGAGTGTGGTATATTGAATCGGATCGGCTCCTGGGGTCTAGAGTTTGGTAAACTGGATCTGACAGGATTCTGTTGGATTCAAATTCTTCATATTTTGAACCTTCCTGGCTGTCTTCTGACATTTGGCCCGTGCAGATCAAATCTGATTGGCTGAGTGGATCTTCACTCTTACTATTGGATGTCACTGTGACATTTTTGTCAACATGTTGCTGGTCGAAAGGAAGTTCATAATCGTTGTCAGTCTAAATCGGCACACAAAATAGAATCAGTGATTCCTAAACTAATAAAGCTTTTATTAAAAAGTTGTTGGCCTGTTTAATGCATTGTGGTGTAGAATGGTCTCAACCTCACCTGTCCATGTCTACTCTTCCTGGCTCTTTGTTTTGACCATGCTGATGGACCTGCTAAGATGACAAAGAATTGTAAATTTGAGGACATTTTCATATATAAGGATGAGAGTATAAAATTGATTTATGAAATTATTAAGATGATTGTTTACTGTTTCGCTTTTTTCTGTGGTGGAGGAACAGTGCCAGGAAAAAGGGCAGTAGTGTAAGTGAGGCCCCCACAAAGAAGAGAATTTTCAGCCAGTCTGTTGAGAATTACAAAAACCTTGATCATTTTTTTGCATCATTGATAATGCAGATGTATATGGCACTCAGTTCGTTGCTGACCTGAGAATCCTGTAGACCGCTTGTTGTGACTGAAGCTGGTGTTAGTCGGTGAAGATAATGTGAAGATCGTTGTGTAAGTAAAGGCTTGATGCAGATGTAGAAGGTCATTGGAAAAATTAAAGATACTATAAGAATTATAGCTGTCAAAGTTAATGGGTTAATGCATGTGATTATTTAAAAAAAAGTTTAACGTATTAATATTTCTTAATCGCGATTAACGCATTTAACGTTAATAAAACATGAACCAGCATGCTGGTCAAAGAAGGGCAGAACCTTTGCGACATATCCACCGGAGTCATTACACTGACACACACACACACACCACAAACACACACACACAACAGACGTTTCAGTGATCATTTGATGGAGAAAGGAGCTCCTAACATTATTTGTTGTACAAAACAAGCCCAGACTGGACTTGTGACAGAAATCATGTACTTTGCAGCCTCTGTACGGACCCAGTCTTAACTTTCACGAAAATGCAGAATGAGATGTTTTTGTCTGCAAACACTTTTCATGTGGAGATCAAAGTGGTGCTTAATGCTGGCATTGACACCCTGACACGAATCGTGAATGCAGCTTCTCAATTGCCGTAACAAAGCAGATACCCACAGTCTACCGGCAAATGAATATTGTGAGAGTTTAAGAGATTTAATGCCCATTGTAATGAATACTCAACCTATGATTGCGTAGTTCTTTCAATTATTCAAACTACCACTTAGACTTTGCGAAACATTTAATGGTACTTGAATTGGTGCTATTTTATCTTTATACCGTCAAAGTTTTTATTTTGAAAATGTAAATAAAGCATTATTGTTATATATTGTTTTTTCTTTCTTTCTTTAGTAGGAAATAAATGCATTTTGACAGGAAAATAATTAATTTATTTAGATTTATGTAGAGAGAGTAAAACTCCAGCACATTCAAAATCTGCAATTAATCGTGATTAACTATGACAAATTATGCGATTAAGTGAGATTTTAAAATGTAATCGACTGACAGCATGAATACGAGTATATGACATTAGAACTTAGTTATAGATTATAATTAAGCAAACATTAGATTGTGTTTTTGGAATACTGTATTGACCAATCAGCATACTGGACTGGAACTATGCTGTAAAGCTACAGTATATATTTTTTTTATAATACTGTGTAAATAGTGATTGATAAAGAATATACTCTTTGGATGAATTATAGATTTGGATTATAAAGTTAAGGAAATTATAAACCAATAGTGTATAATTGTTTCTTACAAAGCTGTATAAAAACATCACTATTAGGTGGCCATGATTTTGCCAATTATGACATGTTCAGAGATGAACATCTTTTGATAAGAATGGTATTCAAGCCCCAACACCATTCCTATCACTAACCCTGAAATCTGATTGGTTGATTGGAATGTTAATCTGGTACTGACAAGAGATGCTGAATCAGGAATGTGTCAGTACTTTGCAAAATCACACTCACCACATAGATAAGAAGGTGTGGATGAATTTGACATGAACTGTATGTGGTCAGTTAAAGAAGAATGTGTGTTTTACCAGTCATGCTGGAATCATGGGATGTTTCTGTGGTTTGAAGAGAATAAGGGCTTGAGGAGACTGCAGAGTTGGATCCAGGGGCAAAATTATTGAAATTTCTGTGAAAACATTTTTTAATAGACTGAGACGGTGGTATGAACACAGCAGCATTTATACTCAGGAATTGGATCATCTCAGGAATGTTATAAACATGATGAGCTCTTTGTTTTTAAAATGTTCATACACAGAGAATGTGCTGTAGTGGTTCAAATTAATTTGGTTTCTCCTTTAACACTCATATGGGATTGAAAAATGGTATCCGTGGTCATTTTTGACCCAAAATTAAAATGTGTAATGCTTTTTTTATTTGTATTTGTTAATGATGATAATGATACCATTTCTTCTTCCCTGAAGTAAGAACAATAAAATTAACTGAAATTAACTGCAAAATTCAGAACATTCTATCTCACCAGTTGTGTGTGTCTCACCCTGTACATCATTTCCATCTCTTTATTTCTGCATTGTGGCTGATTTATTAATTGTGTTTGAAAGATAAAAAAAATGCTCTCTTTTTTGTTCTTTCCCATTCATTTTCAATGGTCGTTTGGTAAATTAATTGCCAAAGGTTATGACCACTTAGACTTAAAGAATTAAGCCCACATTTTTGTGTATGTTCAGGTGGCAAATAGAGGAAAAGAACTGCTCAGATAAAGAAAACCGTTTTTGTTAAATGAGACTTAATGGCTTAATGAGACTCTTACCTGTATCTCCTGGCGTTCTTAGGACCATGATAGTAAGTTGTGTTGCTTACAGTCTGTATGCCACCAACAGCTACAACATCCAGCAAAGGAACAGAGAGAGAATCATTAGTATATAATATATATTAGCTTAAAATTATTTGGACATTTTTGCTACACATTGAAACTTTTTGCAATTACTTTTAACCAACTGGTCCAGAGGTCATTTTTATTGGATGAATTAAGTCTTTTCACCTCATGTTCACACAAGTGCCCTTTATTTTGTTCGGTTGGCGGTTTTTTTGGCTTGAAAAGTGTTTTTGTTTGTTTGCTTGTTTGTATGTGTGTTTTAATAAATGCCACTTGGTTAGAGTTTTTATGTTGGAACATTAAGTGTGGCTTGAGTGTCCATATACTTTTTGGGGCTACAGTATCTGTTCTATTTTTACTCAATTGCTTGATTAATAATCAGAAATCTCTTTAGTCTTGAATATAGTCTTTTTTAAATTATTATTAATGACAGCTAAAAACTTTTAAAAATTGTTTACATTCTGTGGAGCAGAGGGGCGGGGCCGGTCGGAATATCACGCCCGGTCCCCTAATCGGCCTGATGAGGCACGCGAGGGATAAAGGCGGCCGGTGACGATGGTTCGAGAGAGAGAGAATTACGGGCATGTCCGTCATGTGTGTGTTTATGTTTGTGCTTTTGGTTTGAGTTTAATTAAATATAATTTATGTTGACAAGCCGGTTCTCGCCTCCTCCTTGCCCATCCTTTAACTGTGTTACATTGGTGCCGAAAGCCCGGGAAGGAGGAGGGATGCCCGTTGCAGAGTCCTCGACACTGTCGTCCACCCTGGGGAGCGCCGCTGCCATCTGCCGGGTGACAGAGTAGCCCGACCGCCCGGATGCAGGGAATGGCCGCCGTCCGCGGGGCAAATGGGGATTGGATACCCCGACCGCCTGGAGCGAGGGAGCCGCTGCCGGGGGTGGAGGAGTGCCCTGCCGACCCCAGAGACGCGGAGGGGTCGAGGGAGACCGCCGTCCGTGAGGGGAGGAGGGAAGAAACTCTCCAACCACCCGGAGCGGTAGGGCCGCTGCCAGGGGCGGAGGAGTGTCCCCATTTGCTGCCAGAAAAGCAGAGGGGCGTTCTGCCCGCTGGGGGTCGAAGTTTTGACTCTGGTTCGCCCGGGGTTGGAGCGGCTGTCGTCCGCCTGAGTGTGGAGCAGAGGGGGGCGGGGCCGGTTCGGAATATCGCGCGCCCGGTCCCCAATCGGCCTGATGAGGCGCGCGAGGGATAAAGGCGGCCGGTGACGATGGTTTGAGAGAGAGAGAATTACGGGCATGTCCGTCGTGTGTGTTTGTTTATGTTTGTGCTTTTGGTTTGAGTTTTCATTAAATATTATTTATGTTGACAAGCCGGTTCTCGCCTCCTCCTTGCCAATCGTTAACTGTGTTACACATTCTCCCAGTTATGTCTCTATATACATCAAACCATTTGGTGCGTAGTTGAACATGGTCAAACACTGTTTTTGAAAGCAAAACCATTTTAAAAAGCCAGAATATTTATATCAGCATAAATGTATTATGTAATTAAGAGCTGTGCACTTAACTCACTTGTAAGCATAATTAGGACCCCAGCAGATATGGCTGTCATTGTTCCTCTTTCAGAAAACACCATTCACTTTCATTGCATCTTTTTCCATACAAATATGTTTTTTTTTTTTTTGTTTTGTTTTTTTTGAAGAATCGATATTTAAAGGTCAAAATATAAACCTGGGCTTTGTCCACTAAGCAACCACCTTGCAATGTGCTAACAAGCACTCAGAACACCTTAGCAACCTCAAAGCAACAGCTGCATTACAGCCTCACAGTAAACCCTTGCATTGCTGTAGTGAGATTTGCATTGGCAAACACTAAAATTGTGATTTCTGCATAAAATATAAAAATTGAGTCATAATATACCATCTGATATTGTTATATTGTTCTACAATATATATATATATATATATATATATATATATATATATATATATATATCTATATATATATCTGTACTTCTGGCTTTAGTGTTAAATATTAAGCAAATTAAGCAAATATTAGATTGTGTTTTTGGAATACTGTATTGACCAGTCAGCATACTGGACTGGAAATATGCTGTAAAGCTACAGTATATATTTTTTATAATACTGTGTAAATAGTGATTGATAAAGAATATACTCTTTGGATGGATTATAAAGTTAAGGAAATTATAAACCAATAGTGTATAATTGTTTCTTACAAAGCTGTATAAAAACATCACTATTAGGTGGCCATGATTTTGCCAATTATGACATGTTCAGAGATGAACATCTTTTGATAAGAATGGTATTCAAGCCCCAACACCATTCCTATCACTAACCCTGAAATCTGATTGGTTGATTGGAATGTTAATCTGGTACTGACAAGAGATGCTGAATCAGGAATGTGTCGTACTTTGCAAAATCACACTCACCACATAGATAAGAAGGTGTGGATGAATTTGACATGAACTGTATGTGGTCAGTTAAAGAAGAATGTGTGTTTTACCAGTCATGCTGGAATCATGGGATGTTTCTGTGGTTTGAAGAGAATAAGGGCTTGAGGAGACTGCAGAGTTGGATCCAGGGGCAAAATTATTGAAATTTCTGTGAAAACATTTTTTAATAGACTGAGACGGTGGTATGAACACAGCAGCATTTATACTCAGGAATTGGATCATCTCAGGAATGTTATAAACATGATGAGCTCTTTGTTTTTAAAATGTTCATACACAGAGAATGTGCTGTAGTGGTTCAAATTAATTTGGTTTCTCCTTTAACACTCATATGGGATTGAAAAATGGTATCCGTGGTCATTTTTGACCCAAAATTAAAATGTGTAATGCTTTTTTTATTTGTATTTGTTAATGATGATAATGATACCATTTCTTCTTCCCTGAAGTAAGAACAATAAAATTAACTGAAATTAACTGCAAAATTCAGAACATTCTATCTCACCAGTTGTGTGTGTCTCACCCTGTACATCATTTCCATCTCTTTATTTCTGCATTGTGGCTGATTTATTAATTGTGTTTGAAAGATAAAAAAATGCTCTCTTTTTTGTTCTTTCCCATTCATTTTCAATGGTCGTTTGGTAAATTAATTGCCAAAGGTTATGACCACTTAGACTTAAAGAATTAAGCCCACATTTTTGTGTATGTTCAGGTGGCAAATAGAGGAAAAGAACTGCTCAGATAAAGAAAACCGCTTTTGTTAAATGAGACTTAATGGCTTAATGAGACTCTTACCTGTATCTCCTGGCGTTCTTAGGACCATGATAGTAAGTTGTGTTGCTTACAGTCTGTATGCCACCAACAGCTACAACATCCAGCAAAGGAACAGAGAGAGAATCATTAGTATATAATATATATTAGCTTAAAATTATTTGGACATTTTTGCTACACATTGAAACTTTTTTGCAATTACTTTTAACCAACTGGTCCAGAGGTCATTTTTATTGGATGAATTAAGTCTTTTCACCTCATGTTCACACAAGTGCCCTTTATTTTGTTCGGTTGGCGGTTTTTGGCTTGAAAAGTGTTTTTGTTGGTTTGCTTGTTTGTATGTGTGTTTTAATAAATGCCACTTGGTTAGAGTTTTTATGTTGGAACATTAAGTGTGGCTTGAGTGTCCATATACTTTTTGGGGCTACAGTATCTGTTCTATTTTTACTCAATTGCTTGATTAATAATCAGAAATCTCTTTAGTCTTGAATATAGTCTTTTTTAAATTATTATTAATGACAGCTAAAAACTTTTAAAAATTGTTTACATTCTGTGGAGCAGAGGGGGGCGGGGCCGGGTCGGAATATCACGCGCCCGGTCCCCAATCGGCCTGATGAGGCACGCGAGGGATAAAGGCGGCCGGTGACGATGGTTCGAGAGAGAGAGAATTACGGGCATGTCCGTCATGTGTGTGTTTATGTTTGTGCTTTTGGTTTGAGTTTAATTAAATATAATTTATGTTGACAAGCCGGTTCTCGCCTCCTCCTTGCCCATCCTTTAACTGTGTTACATTGGTGCCGAAAGCCCGGGAAGGAGGAGGGATGCCCGTTGCAGAGTCCTCGACACTGTCGTCCACCCTGGGGAGCGCCGCTGCCATCTGCCGGGTGACAGAGTAGCCCGACCGCCCGGATGCAGGGAATGGCCGCCGTCCGCGGGGCAAATGGGGATTGGATACCCGACCGCCTGGAGCGAGGAGCCGCTGCCGGGGTGGAGGAGTGCCCTGCCGACCCCAGAGACGCGGAGGGGTCGAGGGAGACCGCCGTCCGTGAGGGGAGGAGGGAAGAAACTCTCCAACCACCCGGAGCGGTAGGGCCGCTGCCAGGGGCGGAGGAGTGTCCCCATTTGCTGCCAGAAAAGCAGAGGGGCGTTCTGCCCGCTGGGGGTCGAAGTTTTGACTCTGGTTCGCCCGGGGTTGGAGCGGCTGTCGTCCGCCTGAGTGTGGAGCAGAGGGGGCCGGGGCCGGTTCGGAATATCACGCGCCCGGTCCCCAATCGGCCTGATGAGGCTCGCGAGGGATAAAGGCGGCCGGTGACGATGGTTTGAGAGAGAGAGAATTACGGGCATGTCCGTCGTGTGTGTTTGTTTATGTTTGTGCTTTTGGTTTGAGTTTTCATTAAATATTATTTATGTTGACAAGCCGGTTCTCGCCTCCTCCTTGCCAATCGTTAACTGTGTTACACATTCTCCCAGTTATGTCTCTATATACATCAAACCATTTGGTGCGTAGTTGAACATGGTCAAACACTGTTTTTGAAAGCAAAACCATTTTAAAAAGCCAGAATATTTATATCAGCATAAATGTATTATGTAATTAAGAGCTGTGCACTTAACTCACTTGTAAGCATAATTAGGACCCCAGCAGATATGGCTGTCATTGTTCCTCTTTCAGAAAACACCATTCACTTTCATTGCATCTTTTTCCATACAAATGTTTTTTTTTTGTTTGTTTTTTTTTTTGAAGAATCGATATTTAAAGGTCAAAATATAAACCTGGGCTTTGTCCACTAAGCAACCACCTTGCAATGTGCTAACAAGCACTCAGAACACCTTAGCAACCTCAAAGCAACAGCTGCATTACAGCCTCACAGTAAACCCTTGCATTGCTGTAGTGAGATTTGCATTGGCAAACACTAAAATTGTGATTTCTGCATAAAATATAAAAATTGAGTCATAATATACCATCTGATATTGTTATATTGTTCTACAATATATATATATATATATATATATATATATATATATATATATATATATATATATATATATATATATATATATATATATATATATATCTGTACTTCTGGCTTTAGTGTTAAATATTAAGCAAATTAAGCAAATATTAGATTGTGTTTTTGGAATACTGTATTGACCAGTCAGCATACTGGACTGGAAATATGCTGTAAAGCTACAGTATATATTTTTTATAATACTGTGTAAATAGTGATTGATAAAGAATATACTCTTTGGATGGATTATAAAGTTAAGGAAATTATAAACCAATAGTGTATAATTGTTTCTTACAAAGCTGTATAAAAACATCACTATTAGGTGGCCATGATTTTGCCAATTATGACATGTTCAGAGATGAACATCTTTTGATAAGAATGGTATTCAAGCCCCAACACCATTCCTATCACTAACCCTGAAATCTGATTGGTTGATTGGAATGTTAATCTGGTACTGACAAGAGATGCTGAATCAGGAATGTGTCGTACTTTGCAAAATCACACTCACCACATAGATAAGAAGGTGTGGATGAATTTGACATGAACTGTATGTGGTCAGTTAAAGAAGAATGTGTGTTTTACCAGTCATGCTGGAATCATGGGATGTTTCTGTGGTTTGAAGAGAATAAGGGCTTGAGGAGACTGCAGAGTTGGATCCAGGGGCAAAATTATTGAAATTTCTGTGAAAACATTTTTTAATAGACTGAGACGGTGGTATGAACACAGCAGCATTTATACTCAGGAATTGGATCATCTCAGGAATGTTATAAACATGATGAGCTCTTTGTTTTTAAAATGTTCATACACAGAGAATGTGCTGTAGTGGTTCAAATTAATTTGGTTTCTCCTTGAACACTCATATGGGATTGAAAAATGGTATCCGTGGTCATTTTTGACCCAAAATTAAAATGTGTAATGCTTTTTTATTTGTATTTGTTAATGATGATAATGATACCATTTCTTCTTCCCTGAAGTAAGAACAATAAAATTAACTGAAATTAACTGCAAAATTCAGAACATTCTATCTCACCAGTTGTGTGTGTCTCACCCTGTACATCATTTCCATCTCTTTTATTTCTGCATTGTGGCTGATTTATTAATTGTGTTTGAAAGATAAAAAAAATGCTCTCTTTTTTGTTCTTTCCCATTCATTTTCAATGGTCGTTTGGTAAATTAATTGCCAAAGGTATCACTTTTTTTTTTATGACCACTTAGACTTAAAGAATTAAGCCCACATTTTTGTGTATGTTCAGGTGGCAAATAGAGGAAAAGAACTGCTCAGATAAAGAAAACCGTTTTTGTTAAATGAGACTTAATGGCTTAATGAGACTCTTACCTGTATCTCCTGGCGTTCTTAGGACCATGATAGTAAGTTGTGTTGCTTACAGTCTGTATGCCACCAACAGCTACAACATCCAGCAAAGGAACAGAGAGAGAATCATTAGTATATAATATATATTAGCGCTAAAATTATTTGGACATTTTTGCTACACATTGAAACTTTTTTGCAATTACTTTTAACCAACTGGTCCAGAGGTCATTTTTATTGGATGAATTAAGTCTTTTCACCTCATGTTCACACAAGTGCCCTTTATTTTGTTCGGTTGGCGGTTTTTTGGCTTGAAAAGTGTTTTTGTTGGTTTGCTTGTTTGTATGTGTGTTTTAATAAATGCCACTTGGTTAGAGTTTTTATGTTGGAACATTAAGTGTGGCTTGAGTGTCCATATACTTTTTGGGGCTACAGTATCTGTTCTATTTTTACTCAATTGCTTGATTAATAATCAGAAATCTCTTTAGTCTTGAATATAGTCTTACTTTTAAATTATTATTAATGACAGCTAAAAACTTTAAAAAATTGTTTACATTCTCTCAGTTATGTCTCTATATACATCAAACCATTTGGTGCGTAGTTGAACATGGTCAAACACTGTTTTTGAAAGCAAAACCATTTTAAAAAGCCAGAATATTTATATCAGCATAAATGTATTATGTAAATAAGAGCTGTGCACTTAACTCACTTGTAAGCATAATTAGGACCCCAGCAGATATGGCTGTCATTGTTCCTCTTTCAGAAAACAAATCGTGATATGAGAGCAGTTGAGCTTTATCAGATCCATGCGGTGTAGAGGTGGTAGTCACAGGAAGTGGCCACATTAATAAATATATCTCAATGTCTGTACATATGTTGTGGGGGAAAGAAAGTGCTTCAATGCGGGGACTTTTTATTGAGTCCTTTTAAAAGTATAGTTTATTCCAAAATATTCCACATTCCACAATTTTCATGATTTGATAACTGCTGTGGAACACAGAAGGAGATTGAGTAGAATTACAGCCCCAGTCATCATTCACTTTCATTGCATCTTTTTCCATACAAATATGTTTTTGTTTTTTGAAGAATCAATATTTAAAGGTCAAAATATAGACCTGGACTTGGTCCGAAAAGCAACCTCCTTAAACACCTTAGCAACTTCAAATCAACAGCTGCATTACAGCCTCACAGTAAACCCTTGCATTGCTGTAGTGAGATTTGCTTGGTAAGACTTGGTAAAATTGTATATAAATCTGATATTGTTATATTGTTCTACAATATATATCTGTACTTCTGGCTTTAGTGTTAAATATAAAATCTGGAATAGACTAGATATTTACTTTAACTTATATTGTGGTATTGTGTTATAGATTTTAAAAGAATATTCCAGGCACAATAAAAGTTACGCTCAATCGACAGCATTTGTGGCATAGCATTAATTAGCCATAAAAAAAAATATTTTAACTCGTCCCTCCTTATAAAAAGCAAAAATTGAGGTTACAGTGTGGCACTTTCAATGGAAGTGAATGGGAAAATTTTTGAAGGCTTTAAAGGAAGAAATGTGAAACTTATTGTTTTATAAAAACTCTTACATTAATTCTTCTGTTAAAACTTGTGAATTATGAGCTTTAAAGTTGTATGTATTGTAGCTTTTACAGTCGTTTAAAGCTTTAGGGTTTACAGCATCACCTTGTCATGGCAAAAAAGTTATAAAATTGGATATAACTTTAAACAGAAAAAGTTAGTAAGTGATTTTATCACACTCAAATCTTGTTAACACACATATTGTTTATGTCTTTTGGTTATACTTTTGAAATTAGTAGTATTTTAATGTTTACAGATTGGCCCCATTGACTTTCATTGTAAGTGCCTCACTGTAACCAAGATTTTTGCTCTTTTTAAAGAAAAGGAGAAACAAGTCAAAAATATTTTTTGGGGTAATCAACCATATGTCACAAATACTGTCAATTGAGCTTAACTTGTATTGAACCCGGAATATTCCTCTAATATGCAGATTGTGATTGTTTTGGATGCTGGTACTCTTGTTTCTGTTAAATGTCATTGAAGAATGTTAACTAGATTGGTCCTCACTGGTGTTATTTTTGGAGCTTTACACATTAGTGGATCATATTCATCAGAGACTGCATTGTCTGTCACGTTCTTTTGTTTTAGACGACTTTAAAAGGAAATGCATCATTAGGGTCATTTGGAAGGACCTAATAATAGATGTGGCTGTAGCAGTAGATGTAGGCATATGCAGCTTTGTGAAACTTGGTTTTCTGCAACCACTGCTCCCCCTCTTGCTTTTAGGTCCTGATATTTATCTTTAACATAGACAAATTGAAAACTAGAAGCATGTCTGTATATACAGCTATACAGCACTTAGTTGAAGATCAAATCAAATGACCAATTTATGAAGAAATCCAGGTACATCCATCAGTTCACAATTTGTATATGCAACTGCACATAAATCTTATTTCTATGTATAGTATATACACTTGTGTGCCAAGTGAGAATAAGAATGACATCCTTCTCTTTACTAAATCAGTGAATCATTTGCTAAACAGTAGAAGCTCTCCTGAGTTAGTAGACTCTTTTATTTTATTTTTTTTAAAGCATACTGATTCTCAAATCAAGCTCTTCTTTAAATCCAGTCAGTCTATGTGTACTGATGTAACCCGTACAAGAAGAGACAGTCACAATGTAAGTCAAAACTGCGTTTTATTGCAGGCAGGCAAAAGTACAACAAGGAAAATCCAGATGAAGAATGGTCAGGGTGAGCGATAGGTCAAAAGCCGGGGAATCAAGATATAAACAAGGGGCAAATCCAATGAGAGAGGTCGAGGAAAGCGTGGGGTCAAAGCCGGGGTAATCAGAAAGAGAACAACGAGTAACACTAAATAGGGGAGCTAGGGGAACACAAGAGCTGGCAAGCTAAGGGGGTAAACTAGAGGAGTTCAGAACTAGACGAGACTAGCGGGGGGCAAAGACACGGGAAACTAAATACAATAACCAACCGGCGTGAAACTAATGTGCTGTGATATAAATAGGGAAACTAACGAGCGGTGCAGGTGTAACGAATAAAGGGGTGATAAGACGAGTACAGGTGAAACTAATGATTGGGACGAGTGCGGGTGAAACTAATACTGGTGATAGGAGAGCGGGCATGAGAGCCCGAGGAGGGAGACCTGCTAACGAGCATGAGAGCTCGTAGGAGCAAAACGAGCGCGGGAGCTCAAAGGGAGCAAAACGAGCGTGCGAGCTCGAGGGAGCAAAACGAGCGTGCGAGCTCGAGGGGGCGGAACGAGCGTGGAAGCTCGAGGGGGCGGAGCGAGGGAGCGGGGTTCATGACAACTGAGAGCCCCTCTCAATAGACATCAGCTAAGAGTGTTGATGCCGAAGCTGACCTTCCATAATCTCTTGCAAATGAATCGTTCTGCATTTGAAGTGGCAGGTTGTTTTTAATGTCTAGGAAAAGACTCATGTGTGAAGGGCAAACAGTGATAATACTGCCTAAAGGACAGAGACATATAGGAAGAAAGATTGAAATAAACAGAAAAATTGATTTAACACAGGGAGCAGGACAGTAAGAAATGAGCAACCTGATTAAGAATATCCATTTATTTGTATTTTAGAGGATAGTGAGTTTCTGCGGATTTAATTTCTGATAGTGTCTAAGTGCCTTGCTGAAAGTCTCATGCTATTAGAGTAAAAGCACTAGAGGAATGAGAATGATACATTAAAATATATACAATATAAACTCAAAGTTGACCCTATTTGCCTTCTTAATAAAAAAATAACAAAAGAATGTCCTAATTTTCTTCAAAAATGTAATCTTTAAGTTATTGATTTCATAATCCTTCACTTAAAGATAAATCAACAAAATAACTTGGTGATGCCTGCTAAGCTGCATAGGCTTGTATAATAATGTTAATCAATTACCAAACAGCCATTTAGGCATTTATATTTTCACGGTTCATGCTTGTGTGAACTATGGAAGAGGGCTGGACTCAAAAATGCAGAGAATAGGTTTTTATTAAATAAAGCAAAAAGGAACAAATCAAATAGGTATCCAAACAGGAGAACGTGACTGACAGGAACAGACTGATAAGGTAACAATACAAACTATCCCAGGACAGAGCACATGAGGAGACTAAATAGGGTGAGAAATCAAGCAGGTTAACAAAGATGACAGGTGCAACTAATGAACAAATAATAAGCAGACAAGGAGGCGGGGTGTGACGCAAGACTGAGAGGAACATGACAATATGGAAACAAAACAAAGCCATGTCCTCTCACAGACACAAACACATGAATGACACGAGCGCATAATGCCAGAAACTACTAGGCAACATGCGCTCATGCCAAACGACAGACGAGACAAGAGAATTCATGGTAACGCCAACAAAGCGATGACATGCACTCTCACCCTAGTCAAAGTCTGAGCGTACACCGCAAAGCAAATGCCACGCAATGCACGTAACAGATGACAAAATGAGATGGAACATTTGTGTGAGAGTTCGGCTGCAAATAAACAGGCACCTAAGACAGAAGGGGTTGAACCCAAGCACAATTTGAAAGCAGATCGCGACCCAGACACGCAGCCCGAGGTCACGAGAGACAGATTCAAACAATTGACGAGTGCATGCCGGAAGTATGACAAATGAGCAATGCACTCCTGCCAATAAACAACAAGACAAGAGAACGCATAACAATGCCAATAAGGCAATCCATGCATACTCGCACAAGACACAGACTAGACAAGACACTAAACATGAGTATCAGAGTTCAGCCGTAAAGACAATAAAAATGCGACCAACAGAAGTGGCTCAACCCTGACAGTTTTAGGCTGTTTAGGATATGCAGTCTTGCAAGTCTTGCAAATGGTTAACACAATGATTTATTGCCAGTCAATTGTTAATGTTATGACAATGTTTTGGCAATAATGGCAAATAACTGTACATTTGGAATGCTCTCAAGGAAGACCTTTGACCTTGTTGTGGCTCCATTGTGGTATCAAAGGATAAATTCGCGATTTCTCTTGTCTTGTCTCTCATTTTTTCCAGCCTCTGACATCTCTCTCTTTGGCGGACTCCAAGCTGAAGACTGACCTCGCCATTGTTCTGAATGCTCTGGGCAGTAACAGCTCTTTGACTCGTGTGGACATCAGTGGGAATGTCATGGGAGACATGGGAGCAAAGATGCTGGCCAAAGCTCTGCAGATCAACAGCAAACTCCGGTGAGCATCCACAATACCTCTCTTCAGCAACATGTGGATGATGAATTGCTGTTTGGTCATCCAAGAGAAATGCCAGAAATGTCATATCAGATATTTCCTTTCTCAGTGTTATATAATGTTCATGTGGCTGAATTTGATTTGGTGCACTGGTGTCCTTCAGGACGGTCATCTGGGACAGAAACAACACCAGTCCACAAGGTCTTCAGGATGTGGCAGCTGCATTGGAGAAGTGAGTATATGCCTGATAGTTTTGGATAGGTGAATTGAAAAAACAATTCCCCCAATTTCAAAAGAAAAATAAGAAAGTGTATGTTGTATATTTGCAGTACAATTGTCCTATTTTAGGAGTATAAAGGTTGTTCCATTGTGATATTAAATGCAATACAACAAATACCGTAATGTTTAAATACTTTAGAATTTATATGGTTTAGTTTGATTTGTTGTTTGGGTTTGTTTGATTTGTTGTTTGGGTTTGTTGTTCGTCTTTGTCTCGACATTTTGGCCTCCCGTCCACACTGAGATGGTGTTTTTGACAGCGAAAACTGAGCTTTTCAGAAACGCTCTCCCAAGTGTATACGTTTAAAAATGCTGTCTTCACATTGTAGTGAGGACAGGGAAATTGGAGATATCTGAAAACGATGACGTATTTGTTGTCATGTGACGCAGTCATTTGGTCCATTCAACCATAAACAATGAATATGGCCCATGATGTACCGCCGTTGTTGTGCCTCCTATCCACTTTTATAGGGTCATTTTTTTATTGCCTTTTTTCTCCCCAATTTGGAATGCCCAATTCCTACTACTTTGTAGGTCCTCGTGGTGGCGCAGTTACTCAACTCAATGTGGTTGGCGGCAGACGAATCTCAGTTATCCACTAATCGCGACCACGAGGAGGTTACCCCATGTGACTCTACCCTCCCTAGCAACCGGGCCAATTTGGTTGCTTAGGAGACCTGGCTTGAGTCACTCAGCACTCCCTGGATTTGAACTCACAACTCCAGGGGTGGTAGTCGGCGTCAATGCTTGCTGAGCTACTCAGGCCCCCCTTTTATAGGGTCGTTACAGATAAATGTTACTTTGTACAACCTTCACATTGCATTCCTTCAAAGGCAATGGGAAGTTTACTTGGAACTGCTGTCCGGCGAAGGATAGTTGTGTTTCAGACCATACATGGAACACTGATTTTTCGCTAGTGAGTTTTCATATGTTTCAGTGTGGACAACACATTTTGGAAAACACTTGAAAACAACAGTGGGGACCAGGCACCAGGCCACATAAGGGCAAGAGTGGCACTGGTCCACCCAGTCAAAACTGAATATACTAATAGAATATACTAACAGTTTGCAAATAAAAATAAACTGCTTTTTGTCACATGCAAAATAGCTCACAGACAAGATTATCATCATATTCCTGTTTTAAATACAGTTAGAAAAAGTTGTTTTTATTTCAGATTAATAGTTTAATAGTGGAGTGGTGGTGGCGCAGTGGCATAAATGCATAAATGTAAATGTAAATGTAGTTTGATATGGTAATGGTGAACTGAAATTAGTTGCTCATGTTCTCTGCACTGTGCAGTGCTATACAGTCATGCCTGTAAACAGATCCACTTAGTGCACTCAGCACGAGTGCACAAGATAATTTATCCATGCTTTGTCACACTTAATATATTATTATTATTATTATTATTATTTATATGGGAGTGTGGTAGATGTTTCTGTAGATGACATGGCAGGGGATGAAATTAGTGGGTAATTTTGCTCAAATACATGCGTTTGAAGAAGCACACTTGATTATATTTTGAAAAACAGACGAAAGAAAAGCCGTCTATGCGCGCCTTTTAGATTCACTGTGTGTTCGGAGGTTTATACGCTGTGCTAGCGTGTCTCGCGGAACACACGCAAATGGCGAGTTCTCACTATTTCTTCTCTGTCTGTAATCTGGGAACAATTTGCAGGAATAGTGTCATCTATGAGAACACTTGATATGATCGCAGACCATATCAGGTTGCAAGGACATTGGGATGACAGGTGAATATATATATATATATATATATAATATACTCTGGTGGCCAAAAGTTTGGAATTATGGACAGATTTTGCTGCTTCGGAAGGAAATTGGTACTTTTAATTTACCAAAGTGGCATTCAACTTATCACAACATTACTGGACATTACTGATGTAAAAAAAAAAAAAAAAACAAACAGCACCATCACTATTTGAAAAAAAGTCATTTTTGATCTAATCTAGACGGGCCTCATTTCCATCAGCCATCACTTCAACACCTTATCCTGGAGTAATCATGCTAAATTGTTAATTTGGTACTAGAAGATCATTTGCCATTATATCAAACACAGCTGAAAGCTATTTGGTTCATTAAATGAAGCTTAACATTGTCTTTGTGTTAGTTTTTGAGTTGCCACAATATGCAATATACTGGCATGTCTTAAGGTCAGTATTAGGTTAAAAATAGCAAAAAAGAAACCGCTTTCTCTAGAAACTCATCAGTCAATCATTGTTTTGAGGAATGAAGGCTATGCATAATATATTAATATATATAATGCTTGAAATTGCCAAAACAAGATTTCATACAAAGGTGTACAATAGAGTCTTCAAAGAGAAATAGATGCCTCACATATCCACAGCTGACAGCTTCATTGAATTCTACCTGCTCAACAGCAGTTTCATGTACAACAGTAAAGTGAAGATTTAGAGGTGCAGGCCTTATGGGAAGAATTACAAAGACAAAAAACACATTTGAAACAGAAAAACAAAAAGAAAAAGTTAGAGTGGGCAAAGAAACAGACTTTGGACAACAGATAATTCGAAAAGAGTTTCATGGATTTTAACCCCATTGAGCTTTTGTGGGATCATCTAGACTGTAAGGTATGTGAGAAGTGCCCAACAAGACCACATCTATGGCAAGCGCTACAGGAAGCGTGGGGTGAAATGTCACCTGAGTATCTGGATAAACTGACTCTAGCTGGACAAAGCTAGAATGCCAAAGATCTGCAAAGCTCTCATTGCTGCACGGGAAGAATTTTTTTGATGAGAACTCCTAGAAGTAGTTTAAGACGTTCTGAAAATTTCAAATTGTAATAGTAATTTTCCATTAATGTCCTGACTATACATTGTGATCAGTTGAATGCCAAAGTACCAATTTCTTTCCATAAGATTAAAATCTGTACATTATTCCAAACTTTTGGCTGTGTGTGTGCGTGTGTGTGCGTGTGTGTGCGTGTGTGTGCGTGTGTGTGTGTGTGTGTGTTTGCGTGTGCGCGTGCGTATATATATACTTTCTTTTGAATTTTTTTTACATTTGTTTTAGAATGAATGTGAAATGGTAATATTCGTGATAGGTTTCGTGATATTCATCTGAGTGTATTTGTGGGTGTTCATGATTAGTACTTAGGTTTTCTACTGTACCTTCATTTTCTTTTATAACAATAATACAGTGCATTGATACAATATTGCAACAGCACAACAACTCTTGACCAATGTTTCGTCTGATAAAAGCACCATTTTAAGCCATTATATTGCTAATACAGAAATACCAAAATATATATTGAATATCGTCAAAAGGTTCAAAATTGTGTATTGGATCACCTAGCACTAGAATGGAGCTTTAGGATTTGTAATTTTTCTGGGAACACTGCTCAGTTACTGATGTGAGGGATGGGGTAGGAGTAACTGTCTGATTCTTTGTCTCTCTCCTCGATTCACCCTCATTTAAATCTCATTTACATATGATCACTGGAGCTCTGGCATTGGTTGGCTGCTTCCAGCCAAACGGTGCTCCACAGAGAGGTAATTTGGCATGGGAGGAGAGAGACCTGGCAGTGGCCTGGAGAAATGTATGATGGAGGGAAAAGACAAAAGGATGCAGATAATGGTGGATCGAGGCAGAGCATGAGGTGGTCGGGCATGCAGAGAGAGAGATCATCTGGGACTTGTTGTTGTTACCCTTCCATTCATCAGCCATTCTTAAGCCCATTTTTACATGGATATTGTCATACATTTTGGGTATGAAGAAATTAGGGTTTTCTACTATGTACTTTTTGTTGCAGAACAAAGGGCAGAAGAATGTCAGGCTATCTTAATAGTTTTTAAATATATTAACCTAAAAGATAAATAGTTATGATTTAAGCTAAATGTAACGAAATAATTTAGACACTAAGACTGGTTGTGCATACTGTCAACTCTGGGGCATTTTTGGTCTGAATATAATGGGGAAAAAAAATATATATATATATATATATTTATTATTATTATTATTATTATTAAAAATCCTACATTTGTAAGCATGTAATTCTGGTTCTGTTCACTCATCTCCCTCTGAAATGTCTTATTTCATTCCACTAGATTGCAGCAAGTACTAGAAGAGAGAGTTTTTCCACTGTCACCTTCTATCACAAAATGCAAATCTGAAATGTAGGTGGCATTTTAGACCTCACAGATGTGCTCGTCCAAAGAAATTTAGTCTAATTTTCAGTTCATGCACCACCCCCATTGTTTCATCAAAAATATTGGCCTCTGAGTGGACTAGAAGCTCAGTCATTAGAAAGCTGAGATCCTCCTCTATGCGATGATGTAAATAGTTGATGACTCAAATTTTGTTCTGGACATCTAAGATATAACATTGGATTATTCACGCAAGCAAGCTCACAGAGAAGTAAAAAATGGCAAATTGTTTTTGAAAACTGCCTTAGGTAAAAGCAGATATAAAGTTTTTAGCTATTTGGGGCTTACAGCAGCAGTGATCGGCACATTAAAGACACATTTGTATTTGATGTCTTATAGAAATCATATTTCAGTGAAAATTAAACAATTTAAAATCTTTCAAACTGTGGTGTTAGTGCAACAAAATACTGTACCATCTTATTTCTGAGAATGAGAGAATTAATTTGATATATGACTTGTATATTGAAGTGCTATTTGAAAGAATTGTTCATATTCATATTTCTACCACATGACCTCTAGGTGGCGTTGATTTGCGACACAAATGTTTTCAGGCCTTATTTTGTTCTTTTATGTAACATAAATGCAGAAGTGATGGTTATTCATTAAAAGTTCAGATTCTAAGCTTTTAAACGACACCACATATGCTTCACTTATGTATTCGAGACTTGAAAATGTTATTGCAACATAGTGATGAAGAGGGTAAAGGTATGTATTTTACAATCATCAGCACAGCACTTTTCATTGAAGAAGTATAAACATTGGCATGCAGCTCAAGTAATCATCTGTTTTGTTTAGGACATAGATCCCTTATCCCGTACAGTGCACAATATTGGATTGCTTATCTGAATATAGTGGTAAGCAGGGTTCTAAATTAACCAGAGCTCAGGGCAAAATAGACATGTAGTGAATTCATGTTTTAACACATTATAATATTTGATCTAGTTATGGATTTATTCCCTCTGCAGACACTGTAAAATTCCCTTTAGTAGTGGCATAAGGCCTGTTTCTTTCAATTCCTCCCACCTAAAATAATTTGGTGTCAGTCTGTCTGCGACGGGCCCGCTCTCTGTAGAGACTCCATGAATATTGATGGGAAATGTCAGGTATATACTCCATTTTCATAAGATCCGTAAATGTAATGATGTCAAGTCTGAATCAATTAGAGTTAGAGATGGCCTTGTTTCATGCACGATTTGTCACCTGTGGTGACTGTGCTGCTATTTTTGTTGTGCTATTTTTTTGATGCTTGACGAACAAGTAATATTCCCTTCAGCCAATGCGTAGTGCGTGTGCGTGTGTGCGTGTGTGCGTGTGTGTGTGTGTGTTATCATATTAATCTTATATCCTTACCGCTCCAAATAAATAAAAAAATCTCTATTTATAATATATATTGGGTATATTTAAATAAATTAACATGCTTATTTGTACATGCATTCCAAGTTGCACTGCCCATGTGTCTTTAAGGCGTCCAACATCTCCTATTAGTTTAATCATTAACTTGAAATGATGGTTGGGTTTCCCAGTCAAGTCAAAAGACGCAATGATCTGCTGTTTAAACCTATGAAAGGTTTTATTTTCAGCAATATTGTAACAATTGTTCAAGATTCCCTTCTTAAAAGTTATTGTGCCTGCACCATGATACAGCGGTCATACAGTGGAAAGCTGGTAATACCACGGTAATATGATATAGAATTGTTATTCAATTTATATGCTTTATATTGATATATATTATCATTTTTATGTGCCATAGAATTTCCGTGGCACTCCAACCAGGTACCTATGGTACAAAAATGAGACATTGCATTTATAGCTTGTCCAAAAAAACATGATAGTACCATTGTAGCGTTTGGTACTTTTTTCTTAGTGTTGAGGGTTTATATTTATTGATTAACGTGTAAATGGTACAAAATATTCTTTATGGCTCTTTCCATACTACAGACCGTATTCTATACTACATGGTTTTTTCTCCCAATTTTTGGAAAGTCCAATTCCCAATGTATACACTAAGTCCTCATAATGGCGCAGTGATTCGCCTCATTCCGGGTGGCAGAGGACGGATCCCAGCTTCCTCCGCGTCTGAGACGTCTGCTCTCACATCTCATCATGTGGCTCACTGAGAGCGAACCACCTTACACCGATCACGAGGAGGTTACCCCATGTGACTCTACCCTCCCTAGCAACCAGGCCAATTTGGTTGCCTAGGAGACCCGGATGGAGTCACTCAGCACACCCTGGGATTCTAACCAGCGAACTCCAGGGGTGGTAGCCAGCGTCTTTTACCACTGAGCTACCTGGGTCCCTTACCACTGTTTGCATAATTGAATTTAGGGACGCAGTCTGTTGTAATAGTGTCGATTGCATTTTGGTTTATGTATCTGAAAGATGTGTGTTAGTAATTAAGTGACTTAACGTGGTTGCCGATTCAATTTAATACACTCACCGTGCACTTTATTAGGAACATTATGGTCCTTCTGCTGTTGTTGCCCATCCGCTGGCAGCAGTGCAGTGCAGATGCTGGCCAGGAGCTTCAGTTAATGTTCACATCAACCATCAGAATGGGGAACATTTTTATCTCAGTGATTTGGAACGTGGCATGATTGTTGGTGCCAGATGGGCTGGTTTGAGTATTTCTGTAACTGTTGATCTCCTGGGATTTTCACACACAACAGTCTCTAGAATTTACTCAAAACGTCCAATGAGTGGAAGTTCTGTGGACAGAAATGCCTTGTTGATGAGAGAGGTCAACGGAGAATGGCCAGACTGGTTGGAACTGACAAAAGTCAGTGGTAACAAAGTAAAAGATAACCGCTCTGTACAATTGTGGTTAACAAAATAGCATCTAAGTATGCTATTCTGAGATGCGGGATGGCGCTGCTTTGGCAACATGAGGGGGACCTACACAATATTAGGCAGGTGGTTTTAATGTTGTGGCTGATCGATGTATGTGTGTGCTACTAATGAATTTCATTATCTAACTGCAGGAATTTCACAATCCGGTTCATGCCCATCCCCATCATAGATGCATCCCAGGCACTTAAAGCCAGTCCTGAGAAGACAGAGGATGCTTTGTTAAAGGTGTGCCTTTCTGCTTGTACCAGAGGAATCACATTGAATTTGTCAAAGGATTTGCTAAAATAGATGCTTAGAAACCAGCAACAACATTGTAGACCCATTTCTAAGAAATAAACTTTATTCAACAGAAAAAGAATGAACACTTGTGTGTGTTTTGTAGATTGAAAATTACCTGTACAGGAACCATGAAACCCGGAAGTATGTCCAAGAGCAAGCTTACCGACTCCAGCAGGGCATCGTCACAACCACCACACAGCAGGTGAGAACTCTATGACATAGGCATAGTGGTTCTTAACACTGGTCCTGGAGTACCTCCCAACACTGTACATTTTGGATGTCTCACTTATTTGACACCCAATTCTGCTCATGGAGCCTCTACTAATGAGCAGATGAGTTCAATCAGATGTGTTAGATAAGGGAGACGTCCAAAGCATACAGTGTTGGGGGGTACTCTAGGACCAGGGTTGGGAACCACTGACATAGGCTACTTGCAATGACTGCGGAAGCTTAAAGAGCCCGAGCCCAGATTATTCTAGCAATACATGCCTCAAATCGATTGACATGATGATTATGGTTTTCTGTGCTGTATTGACACCATATTATATTAATTGACATTAGCTTGGCTACAATGGAAAGTATTTGTGCAGCGAGTTCACAAAGACCAGTCAATCTATAATTTAGCTTGGGTGCTGTTCAACAAGTGCAATTTAACCCAAAGGAACAACATTCTTGGTACCTCTAGCACTGATGTACACTAGAAAAGATGTACATCAGTGCTCAGAGTTCCATTAGTTTTTATAAATCTGTACAAATTTGATAGTGGATTGTGTCTTAAAAACAAATGTGTTAGTAGATGGATTGAATGGTCCTTTCAAAATTAGTGACTCCTCTCTCCAAATAAGCCCTTTGATGAGCTATAAGAAATATTTAGTGTTTAATCTTCAGCTTTCTGTTTAGATGATCGACCGGATATGTGTAAAAGTCCAGGACCATCTCAACTCTCTCAAGAACACAGAGCAAGAGGCTATCCAAGAGGATGTCAGAATGGCAGAAAACCTCATGAAAGATGCTAAGAACTCAAAAACAGTAAGGCAATTTTTTAAAGTTTGAGGTTGAATTCACAAACATTTTGTCAATGTAAGTCTATTGGATTTTTCCGATTTCTTTTTATATTTATTTATTATTTTTTTTTATCATCCGCTGTGCAAAAACCGTTAGTCCAATCAGTTCGATAATATGAAGAACTCTATTCCAGAATGGTCTGAATGTCTGTGTCAAGTTTGGTGCAGTTGGAAATTTTGGCCTTTGTTTAGGGAATTTGGAAAAAATACTCTAAACCAAGTTTGTAGAGCAACAAAATAACCACGTTTCCGTCCACATTTTACACTGTTCTGTTATCTGCTCCCGGTGGTGGAGGACAAAGTTGTCCCCACTTCTGAGACTGTCAAACCACGCATCTTATCACGTGTCTTGTTGAGTGCGTTACCGTGGAGCCTTCACGCTATTCTCCGCGGCATCCACCTCACGCCCCACCGAGAGCGAGAACCACATTATACCGACCACAAGGTGGTTACCCCATGTGACTCTACCCTCCCTAGCAACCGGGCCAATTTGGTTGCTTAGGAGACCTGGCTGGAGTCACTCAGCACACCCTTGATCCGAACTCATGACTCCAGGGGTGGTATTCAGCATCTTTTACTCACTGAGCTACCAAGGCCCCTTGTCTCTGTACACTTGTTATGATTTATATTAAAAACTCATTTTGGTAAAAGATGCCATAATCTTAACCGGTTTGGGAATGCAGTCCATAAAAAGTCTGGAAAAACTTTCATGAAGAATAAAGTTAATGGTTGTTTTTAAATGTGCTTTATGAATAAATATTGATTGATTTGATTGATTGATTGATTGAAAACTAGAGTCTCCTCATCACTCTAGGTGTTCCTCTACGCTGTCCTGTTTGTTGTGAGAATAGATGTGGTATAAATTCTGTCATGAGACACATTTTTGTTTCACTAGTTATAGAGACAAATATTATGAGAACACTTCTGAAATGTTATCAACAATTTGCATTTCCATCAGTTTTATTTTAATGTGCTAAAACATTTTTCCACAAAACAATCCTTGGATGGAAACATAGTTAATGTTGGCTTTGTCAGGTCAACATTAAAAAGGACAAAAGCAGTTTCTTGTGTGAATTCCAGCTATGATACATTTAACAAAAAGGTAATCATGTAATTTTACTGCAGTTTAAAAGGTTTCATATGTGAAAGTGGCTTATGAAAGTGGTCCACATCAATCATCTCTGGACTAGTGTTTAACAGATGATCTCTTGTACAATTGAGTAAACACTATATTAGCACTGACTCACACTCATGATAAATATGCATTTTTGGTATAGCAAAATTTCTTTGATTGACCCACAGCTTCTTCCCAACCTGTACCACATGGGCGCTGCATCCAGAGAGGAGGTCAGTGCCTCTTCAGTGGGACCCATCCAGGATAAACTGGACTCCATGGCAGGAGAGGTGGCACGGGTCATGGATGAGCAGCTCCAGGTAAACTGATGTCAAACATATGTTGATATTTGATACAGATTTCAAACACAGACTCAGACTTTGCAGTGTGTTTGTGTTACTTTAGTTACTAAAGCCTGTGTGATATAATATATAAAACCATAATATATATTTTAGCACCATGTTGCATTTGAATTGGTGCCAGTTTTTGGCCAGTTTATCACTGTTATTTTGCTGTTTCACTCAAATAAATATTGGTATTCAAAGCACTGCTTCAGAGCTGTCAATGTCTTAGAAAGCCTTTCAAAAATGTTCTTGATGCTTGTCAAGCCAAATAAATTACCATGGTGTGCAGGAGTTTATAGGAAGCCTCTTGGCTTGTTGATGGGCAGTGGTGGCTCAGTGGTTGAGACTCAGGGTTACTGACCAGAAGGTCGGGGGTTCAAGCCCCAGCACCACCAAGATGCCACTGTTGGGCCCTTGAGCAAGGCCCTTAACTCCAGGTTGCTCCGGGGGGATTGTCCCTGTAATAAGTGCACTGTAAGTCGCTTTGGATAAAAGCGTCTGCCAAATGCATAAATGTAAATGTAAATGTGCTTGCATAGCGGCTAGTCATTTTTCGCTCTGCTTATAATTGCTTTTAATGGCAGAGGCATTAACAGCTAGAGCTTGTAGCGGCATCACAGGACGTGGAGCGGAGTGAATGAGTCAGGGTTTTTCCAGCCCTCATGTTTGTTGCACTGACACCATAGACCTGTGCTGAATACAAACACACCAGTGTTTTCTGGAAAGCCTGGTAGGCCAGACAAGAGCTCTTTCAATGGAATGCCTCAACTGAGGAGGAAATGGCCTCAGAGGTGGATTATGGGAAGTCACCTCAACAAGAAGGCAAAAAACAACCCAAATATTTGTGCTGATGTAGCGCAATTGATATGGTCAGTGTGTTCTCCTGCCAATATATTGATCCACCTTGGACTTTTCGAATCAATTATCTTTTGTTGGAGTGGCTTGGTGGGTAGTGTTCCGAGTTTGCTGGAATTGATGCTCATCTGTTCTCAATTCTCTTCTTAATAAAGAGGGGTTAAAGGGATTTATGGAAATACAGTTGTTAAATTTGTAGAATAGTTCACCCAGAATTAAAATTAACTGGGTTGTTGAGCTTCAAAAATAAAAAAGTACTAATGAAGTATTATAAAAGTAGTCCATTTGACTCATGCATTATATTCCAAGTCCTCTAAGGAAATACTGTAGCTTTGTGTGAGGAACAGACAGAAATTTAAGCTGTTAATTGCAAAAAAAAAAAAAAAAAAAAAAGAAAGAAAGAAAACATCAAAACACCCCTAAAAAATGATAATACTGAAAATATGTTTACAATTAGCCGAATACTGCAGTCATATCCATAGCCTCATAAAAGATGTTTTATTTTACATGGAAAAGGTCACCTCATGGGGGCTGCCATGTTGAGATCACATGACAAGCCAAATAATTTATCTGGATAACCTTCAATCATGGAATAAACTAATCATGGCTCCTGTGAATAATACATTTCTTTAATGGCATCGGTAGTACAAAATAAAAAAAGTAATCGTTTACTCATAAATTAAAATGTAAGCTATAATTAACAAATATGACACGTACGTGAAATGTATATTTGGGTGGATATGCATTAATAAAAATTTAAAGAAAAAAAATATATATATATATATATATATATATATAATATATATGTACAGATTTTGCTGTTTCAGAAGGGAATTGGTCCTTTAATTCACCAAAGTGGCATTCAACTGATCACAAAGTATAGTCAGGACATTACTGATGTAAAAAACAGCACATTTGGAAAAAAGTCATTTTTGATTAAATCTAGTCAGGCCCCATTTCTAGCACCCATCACTCCAACATCTTATCCTGGAGTAATCATGCTAAATTGTTCATTTGGTTCTAGAAAATCATTTGCCATTATATCAAGCACAGCTGAAAGCTATTTGGTTCATTAAATGAAGCTTAACATTGTCTTTGTGTTTGTTTTTGAGTTGCCACAGTATGCAATATACTGGCATGTCTTAAGGTCAATATTAAGTCAAAAATAGCAACAAAAAAAAAGAAACTGCTTCTTCTAGAAACTCATCAGTCAATCATTGTTTTGAGGAATGAAGGGAATACAATGCTTGAAATTGCCAAAAAACTGAAGATTTCATTCAAATGTGAACACTACAGTCTTCAAAGACAAAGCACAACTGGCTTTAACAAGGACAGAAATAGATGTGGAAGGCCCAGAAACAACTAAACAAGAGGATAAGTACATCAGAGTCTCTAGTTTGAGAAATAGATGCCTCACATGTCCTCAGCTGACAGCTTCATTGAATTCTTCCTGCTCAACAGCAGTTTCATGAACAACAGTAAAGAGTAGATTCAGGGGTACAGGCCTTATGGAAAGAATTACAAAGAAAATGCCACAACAGATGTCTGGAACATTATGCCACCAGTGTTTTCATATATATATGCACTTACATGGAGTTCAACATAGAAACCATATATAAACTCGAAGTCTGCATAATGGCCATAACATTTTTATCATTTTACATGTTATTATTCAGAAAAACAAGTTGTGAAAATTTAGCTTTTTTAAAATGTGTCCTGCCCCTGATATTAAAAGGTGCTGTAAGCTATTTTAGCCATTCTGGAATTTCCACAAACTGAGCTGTTAGATAAGCCACACCGCCTTTTTCCAAACCCCCCTATCCAAAGATACCAATTGAGCTTTACCTAGACAGACACCGAGCAGATAGGGTTGTCAAAAACAACAGCAGCAAAATAGCACCCTCAGCTGACAACTGTTATGAACATCATGTCATAAAAATGGCATTAAGCCTCTATAATTCACTGCAACTACAATACTATGAGTATTAAGAAAGTGGCAGAAAGTGTCTAGTGCTGTCACAAACTGGTAAGATATCACACAACACTTATTTAATTAATATCTTTCAGGGAATAGGACATTTTTGCATGCCTTTCCATGGAAAAATCACTTACATCACCATTACACACATACTGGTCTGATCAGCTTCGCAGTTTCTTTCCACCATAAAAGCAGATCTTTGCAGTTGTCCATTCATTTGCATGACTCCAAAAAGAAAAAAATACGAGTGGAATTCAAAAAGAATGAAAATATTACAAGAATTGCTATTGCTACATTAGACTTTGTTTTCATAAGCACAGATGCCGTCATACCTTCGTCTCTCATCCAACACCTCAAAAACACACAACCACAGCACCCCCCACCCCCACCCCCCCATTGGACTCAATTGTAACTGTGAGATTTGGTGAGAGACTCAGAGGGAAAGTACAGTATTCAGCGTTCTCACAGCAGGCAAATGTGCAAAGAAAAATATGTTTGCGATATTAGAGTAGTGCAGAACATGTACTCGGTTACTCGATTACCCGTGCACTTCTCTATTTGTTACATGATGTTGCATCCACACCACTAGGTGTCAGTAGGTGTGCAAGTCCAAGACGACTGCCATCACAACAAATACAAATCAAAACTGAGTGCACCTTTAAGAGCAACTACATTTACCTTTATAACTATTAATGAGATCATTAAAACTATGTTAAATACTCATACCTTTTTTAATTCTACTGGGTAATTTGCTTTGACTAGATTGTAACAGTGGTGCTTTACTCCTGGAGAATGCCTAGAAATCTGCTTTCTTCCAGGCAAAGACATGTGTGCTATATTAGAGGTAGTGCGTAAAGCAGACAGCAGGATAATTGATCTGTTTTTAAGCTGGCAGACAATGCAAACTCACAGCTGAGACTAATCCCTGAGGTCAAAATGAATGTTATTACAGGCATCTGATGGAACACTGTGTGTTTAACGTCAGATTCAGATGCAGACGTTATTCCTCTGACTGAAATAGGCTGTTTGCTCTAACTTGATCAGCACTCTTACCAATGAAATTAGAAACGCATTAATAGAAAATAGAAGGCTTAAAGCACTCCACCAGAAAATGTAGGAAGTATTATGACCATTTATTCCTCGGTTCAATAAACTGTAGTGACAGTGACATGAAAATATGCTAAACACTGAATAACTTTAGAAATCTTAGATTTTCTCCTATTTAACTAGAGGAAATAATCATACTTAATAAATTGCAATACTTTCCGATCGACTGTTATTATTGTGAAGAGAAATAAAGGCTTTTATTGTAATACTAAAGTGTGTTGTATGAGAGTTCCTGTCAGTTCTGTTTGAATGCTCTCTTGAATAGATGCTGCTGGAGTCAATGGTGGATGCAGCTGAGGGTCTGTGTCCTCACGTCATAAAGAAATCCAATCTGCGGCAGGATCTTATCAAAGCCGGCATGACCAAGATGGTTGTTCCTCGAAGCTTCATCAAGAACACACTCCTTGAGCAGTCTGGCATCGACATCATGAACAAGATCAGGTCAGTTTGTGTCAGATTAAAAAAAACAAGTTCACTTGACTACCATAAGGAATGTTTTTCTTAGACAGTTCCACTTTTAAAACAATGTGCCTGTGTATGTCACAGTTGTAGCTGTTGCTTTGAGAATGTTATGTTGTCTGTTACCTGCTGTGATAGTGGCCCACGTGAGGTTGAATGTGATAATAACCCTGTCTAAGGTGACTGTGTTTTTCTTGTACCACATTCACACCTGTGTCTTTTCCCACAGTGAAGTGAAGCTCAGCCTGGCGTCTTTCCTCTCCGATCAAATCGTTGATGAGATTTTAGAGGCACTTTCCAGCTCACAGCAGACACTGGTGAGTAGAAAAAATCCATGCATATAAAAGCAGTTCCATTGGTGTGGAAGTTTCCCTGGTCATAGTAGTCAAACTACATACAATGGCAAGAACAAATATGTGAACCCTTTGGAATTACCTGCATTTATGGATACATTTTCTAATGTATAAATCTAAGTTACAATAGTGAACAAACACAATCTGTTTTAACTAATAACACGCAAATAATTGTATGTATCTTGTACATATTGAATACAGTACTACATCATTCAAACATTCTCAATAAAGGTTGGAAAAATGATGTGAACCCCTACGCTAATGACGCCAACAAAAGCTAATTAGAGACAGAAGTTGGCAAACCTGGCATTCAATTAATGAAACGAGATTATGGGTTAGAGCTACTTTGACTTATAAAAAGCACAAAAAGCATCTGCTGATATGGATCATGCCTTGCAAAAAGATCACAGAGGACATGATCAAAAATTTTTCCTTTTCATACAGCTGGAAAGGGTTACAAATGTATCTCCAGGACCTTAAATATTAATTAATCCACAGTTAAACAAAGTTTCTATAAATGGAGACCATTTAGTACTGTGGCTACTCTCCCTAGAAGTGGCCGTCCAGCCAAGATTACTCAAAGGGCACACCGCAGAATGCTCAATGAGGTAAAGAAGAACCCTAGAGTGACAGTTAAAGACTTGAAGGAATCATTGGAACTGTTTAACATCTGTTTATGAGTCTAATATACAGAAAACATTAAACAGGCATGGTGTCATGGCTTGAAATCATGAAGGAAGCTGCTGCTTTCCAACAAAAACATTGCTGCACACCTGAAGTTTGTCAAAGACCATCTTGGCACTCCACAACTCTACTGGGACTGTAGATAATAATGTTGAATTGTTTGGGAAGAGCACGCAGCATTAAGTATGGTGTAAAAAGGGCTACGCATACCAGTAGTTGGAGGGAGCATCATGATTTGGGGCTGCTTTGCTGCATAGGGGCCTGGATCAATTGCCATCATTGAGGGGGGAAAATGCATTCCTAAGCAGGGACATTTTGGGGGGTAGGTGCTCAAGCGAGAAAACAAAAGGACACCACTCTCATAATTATTTATAAAGAATAAAGTTACATACAGTAGCACATCTTTTACTTGCATATTTTTCATGCGATTGTCTTTAGCGTTCACTATTATCAATGATTCCCACAGGATTTTGTGGTGGGTGTACCTTGGACCCTCTAGAGGGGTCTGGGGCATGCTCCCCTGTAAGAAAATGTTGTATATTTTAAAGTTAAATGCATCCATCTGCTGCACTTTGAGAGCACTATTAAGATGCTAGATCTATGAAGAACTGTGTGCTCTTGTACACAATTTTGTGCTCTACTAGTAATTTAATCATAAACTCATTGTTTTTAAAGATATGAATGGTGATGATACGGCAAAGAAGACACACCCACAGAGCATGCTAAATGAGACAAGTTCACAAATGGTCAAAACATATAATCGACTGGAGCATACATTTGAGCCATCAGGAATAAAGCAAAAGTGGTTACCTGTGTTGAACTTGCTCTTCAGATGCTGTCTGGGAGTGAGAGATGCTTTGCCGAAGCAACGACGCAAAACACAATGCTCTAGATCTTTTATGTTATTATGAGAAGTGTAAAGATCTTTTCAGATCTTAAAAGATCTTTTATGAAACTGTGGCAGGACAAATTAGACTGGCGGGCTGCCACAGTCTATGTAATTAATGGGAAACACTGCTGTTTCTACATTTATCACCAAAACAGGCAACAGCAAAGAAAACAATGCCACATTGTGCGTGCTTTACTGGTCTATAAAATAAATAACCATTCAAAATCAACTCATCTTTACACAAAACTGAAAAGGGCTGTTCTCTGAATAAATAAAATAATAAACCAACCAATCTACCCTCCAAACTACAAAGTAGGCTATGTTCAGTTGCAACAATTAGGCTAAGTGTGTTCTTTGTACTGAGGTGAAGGGAGAAGGCTAGTCCTCCTGCTTTTAAAATGAAAATTCAGTGAACAGTTAAACTTCCAAATCTGAGCTTGTAAAGGCCCTGGACTATTGTTTGGCAAAAATGAGTTTGCTTGCCTACAATTACCAGTACATTTTGTGTCACAGGAGTAAGAATCGATAATTTACTTGGCTATATCTTAAAGCTTTGCTAATCAGTATGAGCATGTAAACAGTGGACGAATCATATATTTGAACATTTTCTTGTGATGGGTGACAGGTCGGCTAATGTTTCTGATATCCAAATATGATTGTCTATAAACCACGTAATGCATATTTATTTGTTTCAGTTTTCTGACAAAGGAACTAGCTTACCAGAGTTCACTTGTTTTTCGTTGACGACGGCGTCACGATGCTATTTTATGCCAATGCCAGACTAGCTTGCTTGTTGTTAAGCTTAATGGAGGCCTATTGCCTAAGTTGGTCTGGGTGTTTTGAGATGCTTTAATAGTGGTTTTATTTCTCAACAATGACAAATAATGCAGAAGATTAGGGCAAACACTATTGTTACCTGGCTGTCACCAATGAAGGCAAGTCAGAGAGACATGGATGCTGCTCTGCAGGGTGCTCAATTTGCGTGCGTTAACTGTGGTGGCTGTGACAAGGGAAGTCGAAGAGGGAAGGGCAGGGGCTTGTGCAGTCTCGTAGAATTAGAACTCAAATGCAGTTGTCAGGCATTACAACACGCTTTTAATTAAGAATTGATGCCATTAGCCAAATTTTCAAACTAAAATATAAAATTAGAAAGAGAAATGGAAAGAGGCCAAAAGGGCTGGTCGTAAACGCCACCTGGGGTCTATCTTTGCACGTGTGTGTTCCCAAGTTTATGAAGATATCCTACAGGATAATGTCAGGGTGGCTGTGATTCGGCTGAAGCTCAGTAGAAGTTTGGTGATGCAGCAGGACAATGGCCCTAAACATCGAATAAATCCACTACAGAATGGCATCAAAAAAGAGAATCTACCTTTTGGAGTGTCCCAGTCAGAGCCCAGACCTTAACCCAATAGAGATGCTGTGGAATGACCTCAAGAGAGCGATTCACACCAGACATCCTAAGAATATGGCCCAAGTAGTTCTTCTGTAGAGGAATGGTCCAAAATTCCTTCTGAACTTTGTGCAGGTCTAATCCACAGCTACTGGAAACACTTAGTTGAGTTTATTTCTGCCAAAGGAGGATCGACCAGTTATTAAATCCATGGATTCACTTACTTTTTCCACAGCACTGTGAATGTTTAATGGGATGTGTTCAATAATGACATTAAATATTATAATTGTTTGTGTGTTGTTAGTTTAAGCACATTGTGTTCGTCTATACATGTGACTTTGATAAAGATGAGATCACATTGTAACCAATTAATTAGGGATGCTCTAATCAGGATATTTACTTTGCCTAGATATTTACTTTCTCACTTTGCCTAGTTTTTGCTGACAAAAACAGTTTAAAAAAGCTTATTAAATAGGTAATTTAAAAAAGACTTCATGAGGGCAAGAGATGAAAGGAAAGTGCAGAAAAATTGCATGTTTCTGGACTCTTCTTTTAAGTCTACCTTTAATCGAGTGATATTTAATAAAGATGTTTGAATTATACCACATCTTGTAACTTGTGTCATTACTGAGATGCCTATGCCCGGTGGAGACTGAGAAGCTGTCGCCATGAACAATAAGGGCCGTGAAACGCCACTAACAGTACAGTACACAAGCTTTTCATATTTGCCATACCTCTCCCACTGCATTGATCTTAACTGCTGAATCAAGTTTTTTGTCTTACAACACTATGCCAGTATTCCCACATTCTGTGGTGTGATATGACTGCTGCTGAAGTCTTAAAGGAGCCTTGCGTATTTTGCGACATGAGTGAACGGATTATCCGATCAACCAAATTACCAATCGAGTCATAAGATGTGAATATCGGCCAATACCGATTGGTGGCCGATTGATCGGAGCATCCCTACAATTTAATGCTGAAAATCAGCTGATTCTAAAGGGTACACATACTTTTTCTTGCTACTGTATTTTTAATATAAGAATAAATCGTCAATATCCAGATTTTACTCACAAATCAGTAAAACAATAAGATGATTCCATTAATAACTGTTTAATAACTTCTGTTCATTTATATCTCTTGATTCAGAGAAAGCTTAGGGTGATAAGGAAACCTAAATGTTTTGGGCATAACTGAGCAAATTCAAGTTATTCTTTAAAAATTATTTTCTATCATGAATTTATTTGCTGTTTGTAATGTTGATGTTTTTACACTGGCTTTAAAGTATTTTGTGGCTTCAAAGTGGTATATTCTACTTCATTTAAGCTTTTATTAAATCAGTAACATACTTCAGCAAGTTTGTGGCATATAAGTGCTTTCAACCTTCTCTTCCACTAAGTAAAAGTAAATAAAAATGTTGTAACGTCATTAGGATGTTTAGATTCAAAAACTCTTCATAAGCAGTATGTGTCTTGCCGTTATTGATTATTGTACAGGCAGAGCACCTGTCAGGGAAAGGCCGGCCCCTGCCACAGCAGGAATCTGTTGACATGGATGTTCCTGAGGAGAAAGTTCCTAAACGCTCCACCACAGAGCTGATGGAGGGGGAGAGGCTGGATGACCTGGAGACCTGCATGGTTGGTCTTGATTCTCTTTTTAAATCCATCTTTTTCTTCTCTCTATATTGTTTATTGTTTACTCATGTGAGATATGTTCATCAACAAGTGAAGTTACTGCTACCTTACAGCAATGCACAAAAACATTTGACCCTATTTTGATGGAATACCTGTGGAATTCTGTGGAATAATTTAAACATAATAGCATAATCAAATTAGCCTTAATCTTCAATAAATGAACACACAAAGACAAGGGATGTGTGTGTAGAACTTTGTAAATGCCAGGAGCTTCAATTCTATGGAAATATGTCAAGTTCTACAAGCTTCGATTCCATACGGGCCTGCTTATAACCCACTTCAAATGCTGTAGTGCTTCCAAACAACATGTATTTAGCATGCTAACATTCACTATAATTTATCAATACATAAAGAAATAAAAGAGATTTATTTGAGTTACATTGACACAATTTTGTTGGGTTTACTCAATTCTACTAGGCACTTTCTACACAAAGTGTTTGTGTTGAGATTACATAGTAAATTTAAATTAAGAAATCTCATTTCAAACACATGGAACCACTGTCCACAATTAAGGCCAAGAGCTATTTTTTTAGCGTAGCAGGCAGGATACCCCACAGTTCTGCTCTTAACCTTTTAGTGAATGTGTAAATATCAAATGAAGAGATGCTGTCACTGAGGTGAGGGAAAGCAAACATTAAGTTTAAATTGACAATTGCTCAGCTGCGTTTGAAGAGGCGGAATGAACAACAGTGAATACAGCATACTGCTGAAACGGGATGAGTAGTATGGCATTATGCTATTCCGAACATGGCTATAATCTCTGGAGTGCTTACTGTATAGTAGTGCTAGATGTTGAACTGGATCAAACAGACATGGCTTAGTGAGCCTATGTGTTCATAAAGCTTGTAGATACACTAATGAAATCATGTAAATGTAATCACACACCTTGCTCCTGTTTTGTATGTTTTCAGTTCCCACATTTCTTTGTGACGCAAGACAAAACGTATTGTCTGAGGTTGCAGTACGACAGCCGCCTCTAGGTGGCAATATACAAAGCTACTCTTGTTTGTGTCAGTGGATGGCCTCTTCATTATTATTGGTAAAGAGGCACAGCATAAGACTTTAGTTTTGGAATGTACGATGGACCATGTCAGAAGATGTATCCCGTGGTCGTGGAAAAGATGTTACTGTGTTTCAGAAGAGGCATTATTGGCCCGCATCAAGCAAAGAAAACAACTAGGGAGATTGCTGAAATCACTGGAACTGGGTTAAGAACTGTCCAACACATTATTAAAACCAGAAGAAATGTGGTTGGAAAAAAAATCTTGAATGATTTTAATTGGAGTTCACAAAAACGCTTGAAGTCACATCGTAAAAAATAGAACTCACGGCTATGTGTAATAGTGAAAGTAAGAGCATTTCCACACGCACAATGCGACGAGGAACTTACAGGATTGGGACTGAACAGCTGTGTGGCCACAAGAAAGCCACTTGCTAGTGAGGCTAATCAGAAAACAACTACTTTAATTTGCTAGGGAGCATAAAGTTTGACTGTGGAGCAATGCAAAAAGGTCATGTGTTCTGATGAGTCCAGATTTACACTATTCCAAAGCAATGGGCTAAGGGTAAGAAGGGAAGCGCATGATACGATGCACCCGTCATGCATAGTGCCCACTGTACAAGCCTCTGGAGGCTGTGTTGTGATCTGAGGTTGCTTCAATTGGTCAGGTCTAGGCTCAGCAATGTTATGTGCCAATTAAAAGTCAGCTGACTACCTCAGTGTACTGAATGACCATGTTATCCCATCAATGGATTTTTTCTTCCCTGACGGCACGGGCAATTCCAGAATCATGGGGCTCATATTCTGAAAGAGTGGTTTAGGGTGCATGAGGAATCATTTTCACACATGAATTGGCCACCACAGAGTCCTGACCTTAACTCCAATGAATGTCTTATGCAACTTTTTTTGGCCAGGCAGTGTATTAATTATACTTTCCCTTACTAAATAAATCTAGCTGTAAACTTGTCACAAATTTGCCACTCATTATTTTCACATGCAAATTAGCTTAGTCCAACTTAATAGTCTTTATATCTGTGTTTCAGAGTTAAAGGAATTTTCCAGATTCAATACAAATTAAGCTATATCGGCAGCAGTTGTGGCATAATGTTGGTTACTGACTTGTACCTCCTTTTCTTTAAAAAAAGCAAAAATCAAAGTTACAGTGAGGCTCTTGAAATGGAAGTGAACGGGGCCATTTTTTACAGTCATTTTAGGGTTTGTTGACATTATTCGTCATGTAATGAAGTTGATTACTTTACACAGAAAAGGTTTGTAAGTGATTTTATCACACTAAAATCATGTTTTGACAGAAATATTTTATGTCTTGTGGCTATACTTTTGAAACAGTGAGTATTTTAACTTTTAAAAAAAATGTGCCCCCATTCACTTCCATTGTAAGTGCCTCACTTTTTTTAAAGAAAAGGTTGAACGAGTCGAAATTAATTTATGTAGTAATCAACGTTATGCCACAAATGCTGTAGATTGAGCTTCACTTTTAATGTTCTTTTAAGTTCATGCTTTATTTTCTCTTTAAGGGGCTGTTCAGACCGAATACCGAACGTGTGAACCTAAGTCTCGTGTTTTTCCAAGCTGCTGTTTGTGGTATCGTAGTTGAAATAGACAGCTTGGAAGCAAATGTCCTTTCTTTTTCTGTTTCTGGAAGCATTCGGCTTTACATTTGGAAGCAAATCTGTCTTATCACTCTTCTTTCTTCTTTCTGCCCTTTCTTTCTCCTACCCCTCTTTCTTTTCATCCTTTGCTTCATGGAGACTCTGTGCTGCACAAGTGTAAGTATCTCTGTCTCTCTGCTTTGCTCTCTTCCTCTCCTATCTTCTGTGTTTGCTTGCTGCACTGGCCTTTAAACACACACAAAGAGCACTGCTGTTTTCATACTTATTTGCATTGTATTAGCAGAGAAATGTATCCTTCTGCCTCTCTTTTTATCTCTCCCTCACTTCCTCTGTTTTGGGCGATTATTGAACTCTGTTTGTATAACAGGGTCACTTTTTCCCCCTGAGTTCCAAATTCAGAAAGAGTGGCTAAAGTTTATTTTTAGCTAGGTCCACATTTCGGCTTGGATTTTGTGATCCTTTTACTGAGTAGTGCAGGATTGGCAAAGAGGCTGTTGAGGGATGACTGAAAGATGGGGTAGTTAACCTTCAACTCTGGGGCATTTTTGGGCCGCTGCCTGCAATTTTTCACACTTCTAGCAATAGGCATACTTAACCATTCTTCCAGAAATCCATCACCACACAGGTATTAGTTTCAGGCCTTTTGTAATGTGTCTGCCACATGGCTCGCTGCACAAAGCCTGCTCTACTGTAGGCAGGTGTGTTTGTTCATGACTGGAGTGAAAACAAGACTTTTATTCAACTAGATGTTTACACATCACTGCAGTAGATCACTGTTAACATTTTTCGGTTCAAGTGTTTTCTATTTTTGTTAATATGAATTTTCATGTTGCCAAGAAACACTTAAAGGAATTTTCTTGGTTCAATTTCAAGTTGAGCTCAATCGACAACATTTGTGGCATAATAATTTCGACTCATCCCTCCTTTTCTTAAAAAAAAAAAGCACAAATCTGGGTTACATTGAGGCACTTCCATTGGTGAATGGGGCCAATCTGTAAACGTTAAAATACTTCCCATTTCAAATATATAGCCACAAGACGTAAACAATATGTGTGTTAACATGATTCTAGTGTGATTTGTGTCTTGTCTAGTGCAACTTTGTATGAAATTTTAAAACCCTAAAATGACTGTAAAAAAGATAATTAAAAAGCATTAAAGCTCAAATAATGCACAAGTTTAACAGAATAATTGTCTTTAAACACACAAAAATTGGCTCCATTCACTGTAACAGATTTTTTTTAATTTTTTTTTTTAAGTTTAATATAAAAAATGTAATAATTTTTTATATATAATCAACATTAATCAAGATTATGCCGTACATGCTTGCGATTGAGCTGAACTGGAATATTATTTTAAGTGAAACAGCTAACAAAGCATGTAATGACTTTTGTCAACAGAAACATTTTGACAATGTTTTTATAAAGTTTGAGCATGGTTACTGTTAACAAAAATGAAAACGTATCGGTTACCTAACGTAACCTCGGTTCTCTCTAGATGAGGGAACGAGTATTGCGTAAGCTAGCTTACGCTACGGGAAAGATTCATCTTTTCTGAGATATTGAAGCCAAAAAATTATCCTTAATTTTTGTATCCATTGTCAACGCAGTCGCGGCAGCTGCAGACCTTGAGCGGGCTAGCTAGTGAGCTCATAGGTTGCTCTGCGGCAACTACTGCAGCCTATAGACGAGCTTGGGCGAACTCGCATCCAATGAGAGGCGTCCGCGCTCACTGCAACAAAGCCCGCCAAAATGGGCGTGACTAGAGTGCATATAAGCGTAGTTCAGTAGGCTGGAACACTGGTTTTCATTGACTGAAGCGAAAAGTCGCCGTGGCGCTGAAGCACGGCCGGCTACGCAATACTCGTTCCCTCATCTAGAGAGAACCGAGGTTACGTTAGGTAACCGATACGTTCTCTTACGAGAGGTTCTCTCGTATTGCGTAAGCTAGCTTATGCTACGGGAACCCATTGTCAACGCCGTGCGTGCCAAGCATCCACTGTATGAGCCCCAGGGAATTAAGGGGGACCCGGGGAGCCCTTATGAGTGGGGAAATAATATTTGGCCGGCAAGAATGCGGGTCATTGATTGTGTAATACATAAGCACATAGTGGGAAGGGAGCGACAGAGTGGCGGTGCCGGTCTGTGTGGAATGTGTCCCATCAGTGCAGCTCACCAGGGGAGCTGTAGCGTATTAAACCGCTAGTAGTTTTGCCTGCAGAGCGGGCACTTCCATATTGTAAAATCTGACAAAGTTGGAGGGGGAAGTCCATCCTGCTGCCACACATATGTCGTGAATGGAAATCCCGCTGGACCATGCCCACGAGGATGCCATGCCTCTAGTGGAGTGAGCCCTAATGCCCAACGGGCATGGCAGGTCTTTTGACGCGTATGCAGCAGCAATAGCGTCCACTATCCATCTAGATAGTGTCTGTTTCGAGGCAGTGAGACCTTTGGTGCGCCCTCCGAACGAAACGAAAAGCTGCTCAGAGCGTCTGAAAGAGGCGGAGCGCGCAGTATACAATCTCAGTGCTCTGACCGGGCAAAGGAGATTGGCGTCGTGTTCGCTATCGGGTGCTGGCAGCGCCAATAGGGAAATGACCTGTGCTCTGAAAGGAGTACCGATCACCTTGGGAACATAGCCGTGTCTAGGCTTTAAAATGACCTTGGAGTCACTTGGTCCAAACTCAAGACACGCAGCGCTGACAGACAGCGCGTGAAGGTCTCCCACACGTTTGACTGATGACAGGGCAGTCAGAAAAGCGGTTTTGAGTGAAAGGTATTTCAAATCCACGGATTGAAGTGGTTCGAAGGGGGGCTTTCATAGTTTCGAGAACTATAGAAAGATCCCAGATAGGAACCGATGGGGGCGCTGGGGTTCATCCTTCTAGCTCCCCTGAGGAAGCGGATGACCAGCTCGTTTTTACCCCATGACTGGCCGTGCAGGGGTTCAGCGAACGCCGCAGCGGCCACCATATACACTTTGAGCATGGATGGGGATCTGCCCTTATCCAGCAGCTCTTGTAGAAATACGAGCAGCGACGACACCCCACATGTCCACGGGTCCAGGTCTCGGTCGGTGCACCATTTTGAGAACACAGACCATTTTGACGCATAGAGTCTTTTCGTGGAAGGGGCTGTAGCATGTATGATGGTGTTTATTACTCCTTCTGGCAGAGCGACGGGTAGTCGTTGATCACCCATGCATGCAGCGCCCAGCGCTCTGGGTGGGGATGCCAGATTGTGCCGCGAGCTTGAGAGAGGAAATCTGCTCTCACTGGGATGGGCCACGGCGCTGTCAGTGACAGCTGCGTAAGCTCCGGGAACCATGTCTGATTCTCCCAACGCGGGCTATGAGGAGCACCGAGTGACGCGTTTCCCTGATCCTCTGCATTACCTGTGGCAATAGCGAGGCGGGAGGGAAGGCGTAAAGCGGGCGTCTGGGCCAGTCCTGGGCCAGCGGCGTCCTCGCTTCGAGAAAAATATTGGGCAGTGAGTTCTCTTTGGACGCTAAAGAGGTCTATCTCTGCTCTGCCGAATAGGTGCCATAACGTCTGGACTGTTTGAGCGTGCAGGGACCATTCCCCTGGGGAATATTGTCTCTGGACAGTCTGTCCGGGCCGTCGTTCAGGTGGCCTGGCACGTCGCGTCGCCCTCAGCGAGCGCAGGTGGCACTGGGACCAACTCAGTATGCGTTTCGTCAGATGGAAGAGGTTCCTGGATCTGACACCGCCCTGACGGTTTAGGTAGGATACCACAGATCTGTTGTCCGAACGGACTAGGACGTGGTGATCCTGAATGACCGGGAGAAAGCGCACGAGCGCGTACTCGACCGCTATCATTTCCAGACAATTTATGTGAAGGAGCTTTTACTGAACTGACCATAGGCCGAAAACCGGAGAGCCCTCGCAGACCGCGCCCCAACCCGTGTTGGACGCGTCTGTCGAGATGACTTTTTGGCGAGATACAGCTCCCATTGTCACTCCCCGCTGATACCATTCGGCCACTGTCCAGGGCTGCAGAGCTGAAATACAGGTCCCTTCCTGCTTTGAAGCGTAATGTTAGAGGGTGAATGGCCAAATCGCTCTGATTGCCGCACACAGCGCGCTGAACAGAATGTGTGAGCGCGCTTAATGTGCTTATGCTGGACTGCTCGCAGACAGCATGGACAGGCTGTTCTGTGAGTGACTTCCCGATTGAGGTGAATGGGGAAAGAGTCACGTCTGTTAAGTGATGCGCAAGCATAGCCACGGTCACGGGACTTACATACAGAGAAGTGTTTGCTGGCCGTGTGACAGAGCGGGCAGAGAATGGGCGCACGACGTATTCGTGAGCGCATTTATTGACTCTAACACTCGAGTGGTTCAGTAACCGCTTTTGAGTGTGCTCTGATGGGGACACGGAACGTGTAATGCTTGTGTGTAGAGGTGAACACTAGATTGTGGGCACATTTTCTACACATAAGGCTGGTCGTGTGACAGAGCGGCCAGAGAATGGGCACGCACATGGATTCGTGGGTGCGTTTATTAACCCTAACACTCGAGCGGGTCGTAACCGCTTTATGTGAGTGTGCTCTGATAGGGACACGGGACGTGTAATGCTTGTGTGTAGGGGTGAACAC